>NC_089784.1:15178003-15238003 GCF_040412425.1 Macrobrachium rosenbergii | reverse complement strand
GACTTGAAGTTCAAGCTTCCAAAGCATATGGTGTTCATTAGGAAGAAGTAAAAGGATTTAAAGGGAAATACAAACAGAAGGGGTCTCATTTATTAAAAAAGAAAAAATAAATTAAAAAATCAATAATAGATGAAAATGTAAGTAAATTATTAAAAAGCGGGGAGAATTGTATTTCGGTAGTAATGCATTTCCACAGTCCAACGGTGTGAGAAATAAAGGACCTCTAGAATTAACATTTGGTAACATTGGGTAGCGAATATTTTCCGAAGACCGTCTTCCTTTTTTTTCATGTCTCAAATCCAAAAAATAATTTTTAATGCATTTTGCATTTGCCAATGGAATATGCTGCTTTCTAGTAGGCCTAGATGTTTTAAAAAGACTGCGACAGAATATGAAGCAAAAATTGTCTTAAACGCACTAATGTTAAATTTACACAGCTCATTGATGATCTAAAGAAATATGTTAAACCACTGATAATCCGAACGAGATTTTGAGAAAACAAGATGTTCAGAGGTCAACTAGAGTATTCATGACCTTGACAAAAATGTTAAAAACACATACTCTAAATAAAATGTAGAGAAAACAAGATGTTCAGAGGTCAACTAGAGTATTCATGACCTTGACAAAAATGTTAAAAAACACATACTCTAAATAAAATGTAGAGAAAACAAGATGCTCAGAGGTCAACTAGACTATTATAGTATTGAAATTACTTAGGTCATTCATACCCTAGCAAGATATAATTAAATATAAAATAAACAAAAAATACTGAGTAAACAATATATAAAATAAACAAAAAATATTGAGTAAACAATATGTTACGAGGTCATGACCTTGATGAAGATGTTAAAAACATATAACCCAAACAAAATAGCGATTAAACAAAATATAATAAGGTCAAGTGCAGCAACTGCACTGAAATTTCGCAGTTCATTTATTACCTGAAAAGGGAAGCTGAACATAGAATAGCCGAAAAACACTTCGTGTTACGAAAGCGTCATGTTGAGCGCTTAGCTGATTATAGGAACTTGGAAACTAGCCTTTCATGCTGTCGCTGCAGTCCGTCCTAAGGCCTCAGGGACAATCGCCTTCTCTTCGGGTCGTTCAATTGAAGTCGTTATGAGAATCGTCTTGAGGTATGTATAATAAAACTAGCTCGAACCGGAAAGGACTTGCTCGCAGAATTGCAACGTGAGAAGGAGGAAAGTGACGCCTAAAAATGGCTGGGTTAAACGAGGTATCATTGCGTCTTTCCTTCCTAAAATAGTTATCAGAGAGAGAGAGAGAGAGAGAGAGAGAGAGAGAGAGAGAGAGAGAAGCAACGTCCTATCTTGGTTAACATGAAGAGTCGTTAACTTCCATGTTGTGAGGGCAGAGCATCATTCGCTTTTTTTTTTGGTGGGGGGGGGGAACTACCAATTGCTGTGCAGTTTCAAAACAACAGTAACGGATGGCAGCATATTTTAAAAGAGAAATGGCGAAACTAAATTTTCATTCGGCTTTTATGATATACCACATGCACTTACACATTTATCTTCTTTTAATTTCTGGAGGAAAAGCAACAAGGGCTGGTGATACATCCGTATTCTTAAGTATTCGACAGTCTCACATTATTCTGTTACGAATATTCGGCGTAAGATGCGATTTGCAGTAAATCTTTTGTTTCACACACCTTACTTAGCTCTGAAATCTGGTGCTTGCTTTTCTTTCTTTGGGCGATTTTCTACTGAAATGGGAGTCTGTAACTGGTTCTTCATTATATCCACGCTATTTATTAACATAATAACTGAACGCGAAACAGCTTTGGCTCAAACATTTTTCTCTATACAAGATCCTCTTTGCACACAAATTGGAGACCCTTTCTCTACCAGTCTTGTCTAACATCTCTCAGAAGCTACTGTAGAAAGGAAGGGACATAGTTTACGATCCTACAAGCCCAAGTTTGATCTGAACACGGTCTAGACCAAGCCTAGACCTAGACCGTGGATTCGAAAATGACAGCGATTGGAATGCCGTAGTCAGGACCTAAAGACCGTGGCTGTGTTGGGTCTGCCTGTCAGATTTGTACACTCTTAGGCTGTTAATTCTCCTTGAGGGTTAAACCCACACTTGGTATGAGCTATGGTCTTACAACCACCCTGAGACCGCTAGGGTATATCGCTCTAATTTAAACGCTGTTCACCCGTGGGTGGGGTAATGCCATCAGTGCACCTCACGAGGTGGACTGTAGGCATTGCTTAGGGTTCTCCGAAGCGTCCCTTCGGCCCCTAGCTGCAACCCCTTTCATTCCTTTACTGTACCTCCGTTCCTATTATTTTTCTTCCATCTTACTTTCCACCCTCTCCTAACAATTGTTTCATAGTACAACTACGAGGTTTTCCTCCTGTTACACATTTGAAACCTTCTTTACTTTCAATTTCCGTTTCAACGATGAATAACGTCATAGGTTCCATTGCTAGGCCCTTGGCCTAAATTTTCCATCCCATTCCAATTAACGCAATTTCAGCCAAACCTTTAAAAGTTGACGAATAACCTTTTATTCAGCTACTAAAAGGTTAAGTCAGTGGTTAATAATAATAATAATAATAACGATAATAACAATAACAATAATAAGGAATTTTCTGCCTGGTAAATGGCACGATCAGTCACTCGAAAACTTACAGCTTTATTTTTAATCTTTCACGATTGATCTTTTCACCCCAGGACGTGTCAAAAATGCTGAATTTTAATTCATTCAGTAACAACGAAAATAGCAATGATATTATGTATGAACCCTTTTCCTTGTAGCGACGGGTTGATGAATTCAAATTCCTGATTCATTAACGAAGTTAGAATATCTAGTTGTCATCGTATTTCAGCTTACTTAATGTTAGGTGCATTTAGAGCTGCCAACAAAAATCATGGAGCTCTTAAGATCACAAGGATATATATATGTTTATATATATATATATATATGTATATGTATATATACTGTATATATACATTTCTCTCTATGTGTGTGTATATATATATATATATATATATATATATATATATATATATATATATATATATATATATATATATATAAAATATAACCTAACTGGTCACGATATGCTGAAAAGCACAGTGCACAACAAAATAGAACAAAGAACAAACAAATATCGTAAAAAAAGAAAAGAGGGTGACAAAGAGATTATTAGGCGCATTGCTCGAAGTTGAACAGAAGTGTGGGATTCCTTCGATACTCAGAGTAAGCCTCACCTTAAGGGATCTGAGAGGGCGTTAATCTGTTGCCATAAACAACGTTCCTGTCTCGAAAAACCGCAAGATATGCCGAGTTTTTTTTTTATTCTTATAATTGTGTGATTATTTTTTTCTTATTTAATGAATTTTATCATCACGAAAAATATGATAAAAATATCCTCTTTGACCCTATTATGATAGGTAAGGACAAAAATTATGGAAATAATGCTTAGGTTTTCTACTTTCAAAAAAAATAATGAGTAAAATCCATTCCTGCAGTAATTGAAGAATATCGCATACATTGTATTTTGGGTTTTTATCAGTAAAAGAAGGTCTAAAACTTATCGTTCTCTATTTCCGCGTCCGATTTCGGAGCAGTTTTCTTTTTACTGACTAATATTTAATATGACGTCTCCTATTACCTCGTGACTAAGAATGTCCATGCTATGAGAAATACAGGCCACGTGAGGGTACCTCGTTAGTGAGTTATTTAGAACGCTAGTTTAGGCTATTTATATAACAGGCAAGCATGATGAGGACTGAACATGCTGAACGCTCAAGATCGCACCTGCAAGCACATGCATACGCGCGCACGCACATACACAAGCACACACATTCATACACAGACAAAAGACACACACATATATACACACATATATATGTGTGTGTATGTATCTAGATACATATATATATATATATATATATATATATATATATATATATATACATACATATTATATATATATTATATATGTACACATATATGTATATGTATCGAGAGAGAGAGAGAGAGAGAGAGAGAGAGAGGACGGAAAGTGACGTGACGTAGAGGATAATAATATTCGGTAGATCATATGAGTATGTCACTGACGTTTGGCTTGGTGTGTGAAGTCTATCTGTCATAAATTCACTGGCATTTGTCATGAAAACAGTCAAGTAAAAAGCATTATGAACAAAAACGGGTTTCTTTCCATAAAGCTTTATTATTCTTGCATACAGAAATACATATCTCGATAAAAAGGAGTTATATGCAATCACACACATAAATATATATGTATATGTATATGTATATGTATATATATATATATATATATATATATAATATGTATGTACATATGTATACTGTATATATACATACCGTACACACACATATATACACAGTATAAATATAATATTCAAGATTTGGCTTTTCACTCAGCGGTGATACCTTCATAGAGTAAACTAGGTAAGGGTCCCCATCAGATTCGCACGTGAACTGTTGAATCATGAATGATACGACTGTGCAGAAAACTTCCATATCGTTGGCCGCTTCGTGCACCAACACAGAGGTAGTTGGACACTGCATTCTGCA
Organism: Macrobrachium rosenbergii; assembly: GCF_040412425.1. Classification (NCBI taxonomy): domain Eukaryota; kingdom Metazoa; phylum Arthropoda; class Malacostraca; order Decapoda; family Palaemonidae; genus Macrobrachium; species Macrobrachium rosenbergii. The sequence goes on along the minus strand of NC_089784.1, from coordinate 15,233,427 downwards.
CGCACTGGCGCTTCCTGGATATTAAAACGTCCTCTCCAGTGTCTCTTTCATGCCATGTATCCAGCGCTTTCTAGGTCTTCCTCTCCTTCTATCTCTTAACAATTCCTGATAAGACACTTTTCCCCCATTCTATTGTCCTTCCATGTGGCTGAACCATAACAAAAGACTTTGATCCGTCTTTTGTCTGCCATAACTTTTTTTCCATTAGTATCACTAATTTTTTTAATCCTTTTAGTTTTTAGTAGGCAACATTTGCTTGGCAGACATTATTCATCTTAAGATTTTCAACCTTTGTCCTTGACAAGGGCACGCGCGCGCACGCACACACACAACACACATATATATATATGTATATATATATATATATATATATATATATATATATATATATATGCATATGTGTATACATATGTGTATATATATATTACATATATATATATATATATATATATATATATATATATGTATATATATATATATATATATATATATATATATATATATATATATATATATATATATATATATATATATATATATATATATGTGTGTGTGTGTGTGTGTGTGTGTGTGTGTTGTGCATGCATTTATTTTTGTGTGTTCATAAACAGACGCAACAACCAGAAGATAAACAAAGGCCCAGTGAGAAACAGGAGGAGCGTCTTTTCACAACTGTGCAATAAAGCGAAAAGATTCAAGGATAAACGTGACCTCATTAACCATAAGCTGCCAGTGACGCGTTGTCCTAGATTTGTACTCATGTCAACTTGCCTACTGACACCTGTCAGGGAGTTGGAGACTTAAAGCATAATTAGAATCAAAATAACTTAAACAATTAAAATTAAATCTTCAGAGCCATTGCAAGACTGACAAGATCAACGCGTTTTTCAGAAGAAACCCCCTATTATCTCTCTCTCTCTCTCTCTCTCTCTCTCTCTCTCTCTCTCTCTCTCTCTCTCTCTCTCTCTCTCTGTAGATAGATTGCCCTTTCATCTCTCTGTTAAGTGAAAAAGATGTGAATCTCGACACAAAGTAATACTGCTTCCCATTTAAAGTACAGTAAACAGCTAAAAGAAAACAGCATTCTCGTTTGTATAATATTCTTACTGCTATTTGTCTACCTAACTTTATTTCCACGACTGAAGGGCCGCTGAATTTAAGCCTTTGTAAATTTATCAGCATGTTTTATCTCCCATCTAAATGGTGTTCTTCTGTGCCCTAGATTAGATCTGCCACCAGCCATGAATCGGCCAGTGTCGTGATAAGAGTGGCGTAGAGATAAAAAGAAATATCTTTATGTAAGTTATGTCTTTGTGTTAACATAGATAAATTAATTCATACGAGGTGCTTTTTTGTTCCGTTACTTAAAGATTAGGTATTGTAACAATAATAGACTTAATAAACTATGCCAGTGCTGCATAACATCGTTTTTACTCGAGTGTTACTTAACGTTTGTTCACCTTATCCTTCACTATTTACAGTGTAAACCGGTTTAAGCTTGGCCTAAATAGTGGGTGGAAATGTGTAACTATAAAAAGTATGCCAATACTTTTATTCTATGACATGCAATTTGCAAGAAGTTTTACTGTTCCTGTTAATTCTGCGTCCCTATTTTAGAAATATACTAAAGTTCATCTCTCTCTCTCTCTCTCTCTCTCTCTCTCTCTCTCTCTCTCTCTCAGGGAGGCCAAAGGAGGCGTTTAGTTACAGAGCTTTGTTTCTTCTTTATATATTTTTAGTTGCTATTTGTTTACTAAAATCTGTTTAGAAAATGGGAGCAAAAAACTGTGTTTAATTGTTCGCAAATAATTCTCTCAAAGTATCGCAAGGCATATATATATATATATATGTGTGTGTGTGTGTATGTATGTATGTATGTGTGTGTGTGTGGACAGAAAGAGGGAGCACATGGATATAATTACTGGTCAAGAAACTACACATCCTTTGTGAAGTTTAAACGTGATGAGGTGGTGGGGGAAAGGAAGAAAGGAAAGCAAAAAAAAAAACAAAAGAGAAAAAGAGAGGCAGAAGGGAGCAAGGGACGACGTAAGAACAGCTGTTGTGAGAGAGAGACAAAAAAAAAAAAAAGAAAAAACAGCAACGACGAAGAAGAGGAGAACAGATGAGGGTGGTAGCAAAGGGACTCGATATGAAAGGGGTTTGTACAGGGTAGAATGGCATAGTGTGGGTGCGTATAGTAAGCCGAGGATAAAAATACCAGCCATACTGGCCTCCCTAAATATAACTATTCCGGTTCGGAGTAAATAGAGAGAGAGAGAGAGAGAGAGAGAGAGAGAGAGAGAGAGAGAGAGAGAGAGAGAGAGGGGCCGTGGTGTGGGGATAGGGGTGGAAGCGTCTTGTCATGCTGTTGACTATAAACAGTTTTAAGCAATGAACGCGCTAGTAACTGACTCATTGGGGTCAAATTGTTTCTAATATTGTGGCCTATTCATTTCGCAAAAAGTATAGTGAGTTCTGTCACTATATATATATATATATATATATATATATATATATATATATATATATATATATATATATATATATATATATATATATATATATATAAAGTAACACAGAATTCACTATACTTTTGGGAAAACAGAAACTTAAAATGAAATTATATATGAGATGTACACCTCCCCTGACAAACATTCCAATCTATGGTTTGTGCACTAAGTCATTGCCACATATTACCGATCTTCCAATTCAGATATCCACGGATTCGAATCCTGGTCAAGACAGATGCACTTGCCATATATAAATTCTTTTTAGGTGTGAGTTTTTCCCAATTATAACGAATTCATATTTAACGAAATATTTGTAGCTTATCAAAATAAAGTGTCTTAAAGATCTTCCTTGAAATCTCTAATAATGTAATCTGCGGGGGGTGGGGGTCATGACACATCCACCCTCCCCCTGAAAACCTGTTTGTCCGCCCCGGTTGGGGGCGGGGTAGGTAGGGGATCGGGAAGGTCAGGTAGACTGCAGCGTCGGGTTCCAGCGCGCATAGCGCGCTCGCCAGCAAGTTCATGTGTAAATATTTGGCGATAAATAATCTTCCCTTACGATGCTTGCACATCTTGATCAACGCTTTTTGGTTGATTACATTTGAGCGCTCCATATTTCTGTTCTTTTAGATCGAGTAAAAAGTTACTGAATCTGAATCGCACAAGGCATTTTTTTTTTACTTGCAGCATCCAATCACCAACTATTTTTAATGTAGAGATTACAGAAATAAGTTATAGAACAAATAAGTCTATTTAGTAATTTATCTATCAATAGTGTTTCTTCTGTAACTTTCAAGACCAACTTGGCTTTTGTACTGTAGGTAGGGGGTCGGGAGAGTAGGGGAGACATGACTGGCAGAGCCGAGTTCCAGCGCAGCGTAGCGTGCGCCATCAAGCTCGTTGTATATAACTGCGTATTGTAAGCCGAGGATAAATATGCTTCACAGCTAACCTTCATTCTTTCCTATTAAAATTGATAAATAGAGGCACTATATAACTGAGACAGCAGATACGCTCTTGCAGGAAAAGAGTAAATGTTGTATCTTGTTATTTAATGTCGTGAAACGTTTTAAAGGTTTGTTTTACATTTCAGATGACATATTTGTTTTATTCATTTTGCCATATTAACACCTTGTCATATGACAATTGGGATTTAATGATTGCATGAAACTGAAGTGTCTCTTCTTCTTATAGATACTGAAGATGTATACGAAATTGAATGAATAACATTCAAAACACACACACACACTATATACATATATATATATACATATATATATATATATATATATATATATATATATATATATATATATATATATATATATATATATATATATATATATATATATATATATATTTATTTATTTATATACATACTGTATATATATATATAGACGGTAATATTGTCCATTTTTTAACTGTCCTCGAAAACTGGTAAAGATAGCGACGTTTATTTTTATCTGAAATACTTATTCATGGCGTATTTATGCTTACTGGTCTTCGTAGTTCTCGATAATAAATATTCTATTTTTTGGGCGCTCACTTTGAATGTTAATCACCACATAATAAAACGCAGTTTGTATCTACGTAATAATTTCTTTCTTTGTATAACAACTATAATATTCGGGTACAAATAATCAAGTTTTGACTTTGCCGTCGTCTAACCAGGGTTTGCCTCTCTATCCATGGGGCCTATAGTAACGTCACTGGGGCCAATACTTGCCATTTCGACCCCCTTGTTTGACAGTAAGAGTAAATTAGGAAAGTAATAAGAGAGGATAAATAATATTTTCTTAAGCCTCGATGCCCGTATCACTGAGAATGAATATTTTCAATACCAAGGGAAAACAAGTGAAAAAATGGAACGAAGCTTCTTCGGCGCAATCGAGTTTTCTGTACATCGTATAATCAAGGACACCGAAAATAGATCTATCCTTCGGTGGTCTCGGTATAATGCTGTATGAGCCGCGGCCCATGAAACTTTAACCACGGCCCGGCGGTGGCCTGTCCTATGTCGTTGCCAGATGCACAATCATGGCTAACTTTAACCTTAAATAAAATAAAAACTACTGAGGCTAGAGGGCTGCAAGTTGGTATGTCTGATGATTGGAGGGTGGATGATCAACATACCAACTTGTAGCCCTCTAGCCTCAGTTGTTTTTAAGATATGAGGGCGGACGAACAGACAAAGCCGACACATTGGTTTTCTTTTACAGGAAACTAAAAACGAAAGACTGAAAAGAGGATACGAAATTAAATATTCTCACGAATTCGCTTTAGACTTTTATTTTATATTATATATTCATCCGGGCACCATGTCCTTATAGGTGGAATATCGCTATCATATAGTCTTATTCGAAATGTACGAACTTTTAAGTGAATACAAACTAAAAGGCAATTAACAGGCAAAGAAGCCTTCCATGTGACAAAATATCGTTAAATTAAATAGTTAAAAACTGAGCGAACTTACGTGATTTTTTTCCTTAATTTTTCTCCCTGTTCACCGACCTTATTCACAACTTCATTTACATGAAGGAAATCTTTAAAACTAATCCCTTTAAGGCCAATTTACGTATGATATGATTCTAAAATTACACACCCGATATTCATGCATCACCAGATCAGACCTAAATCTGGCGACCCATAATTGTCCAGCCGCAAGTCGTGTTTACAGCCTGCAGGCGAAGGTTTATTTATTCACCTTATTTCTGTTGCTAAGGAATGCAGATAGAAACAAAATTGCCTGCGTCACGCAAAAACGGCCTTCACGTCCCCTCACCTAGGGACCAGAATCCCATTAACGGTGAAGATGTCTTCCTCGGATGTTATATTCTGCATCCATCCCCTGATGGGTGTAGCCGTTGGCTCCGTTGGTATTTTCACACCGCGACCCACTTTGCAACCCATTAGAAGGAGGCAAAAAGGAGCACGAGGAGATGGGGTGTTTATCAACAGGTAAAAAGACTGATTTCAGTGGCGTGGCCTTTGTCGGGGTCTCAATCCTACATTCACCGGGGCCGACACTCGCAGATCACATCCATTATAAACAGGTTTCTATTATTATCTGAAGGTTTGGCTTTTACAAAAGCGAGGGTTCGTGTTGTCTGTTTGTATGCTCTCTTGTTTCCTAAAAATAAAGTGTTTTCTAATTAAATGCGAAGGTGGACCAAATATAAATTTATTTCGTGTGGTCTTTTGAGGGCTGTGGCGTAGCTCGAAGTCAGAACTTTTGCTGCAAACCCCAGCCACTCCCCCTTTTTTTTTTTTATTTCGTTGCTTTGTCAGTCAATATTCGTTTTTCTTGGGTTGACAGTTGTCATAAATGTCTCATGCATACTACATACACGCAAACACGCAAACTCGTATATAAATATATATATATATATATATATATATGTGTGTGTGTATATACCGCTTTATTATATATATATAAATATTAAACAACAAATATCATCTAATATATATTGATGAGCACACCTGCCAGTTAGGATTATAAATATACAGTGATAGACATACTTTGAGAGCATATATACAAAATACATATATACATGCATATATCTAATATATATATAAAGCAATATTTATTCCATATATTTGGTAAACATTTAAACATTTCTAATGCAATATTTATTCAGCCTTTTCTAAAAGTTTCTAATTCCCTATCCCTGATATAATGAAGAAAACAAGTGGCTGGCGCCAGTAGCCAAAGTTCAAAACTTTCTTTGGCAAGAACAGATTAGGAGATTAGACACCGAAGATTTCATCTGATTCCTTAAATGTATATCACATTATTCATTTGAGTCGAGATATAAAGCTTCAGAATTGCAAGATGTCGAATGGAAATTTCTTGTCTAGGCTTCCATCTAGATAAGCCTTAAGCCTGATGCGAGTCGTGATGGCTCAGAGTGAAACCGGAGAGCCTTTTAAAGGAGATAGTTCTCTTTCGCTATCATTTTTTTATGGGCAGGTTGTACAGATAAACAAGGCTCTCGTCAAAATCTATGCCGACGGTGATATTTATCTCTTTGCAACAGAGCTTTGTGTGCAAGAGTGAATAAGAAGAGTGAACGATATGTGAGGAACTAAGTGACGTTCTGAAAAAAGTTGATTTTATTATTATTATTATTATTATTATTATTATTATTATTATTATTATTATTATTTCTGAAGAAGACCCTATTTCAAATAAACTTCATTAAAAAGAATGGTCGCCTGGATGCCGTTAAGTTTATATTGCAGTTTCTCAATCTCTTGAATGATTTTCTTTAATTCCTCAACTTTCGACAGTTCTGTCTACCATTTACTGAAAGGCGAATGAAGTCATGGTTACATTCATGCCACTTTTTTCATACCCGGCATCAAGATGACTATTATTATTATTATTATTATTATTATTATTATTATTATTATTATTATTATTATTATGCAGCAGCAGCTGAGTTGGACAGAACTGTCAAAAGAAGGTCGGTTTTAAGGGAAAAGTTTGGGTTAACGAATTTCAGATTTTGAATGATTACAGACCTGGCTTTCTTGCTCTACCCTTAAAATATCAGAAAACGTTTATTCTTTCCACATTAACCTCCCTGTTCATTCTAAAACTTCAGAAGTTTGACTTATTGAAAGCTTACGTCATAAATGCTTCAGGAAGGACCAAACACAAATACCGAACAACCAAATAAAAAACGGGGACCCATTAGCAGGGTAAAAAAAAAAATAAGGAACATGCCAGTCCAAAGCTGGTAGTAAATTATTAGAGAGAGAGAGAGAGAGAGAGAGAGAGAGAGAGAGAATGTTACCAAAGGCATTGCTGTTGCATGCCATATGCGTTGCAAGCCAGAACAACCACAAGTCTCTCTCTCTCTCTCTCTCTCTCTCTCTCTCTCTCTCTCTCTCTCTCTCTCTTCGTGTATTACATAAGCACTCTTCGCTCCCGTTGTCAGATGGGAGTGGAACTGGAGTCGATTTCTTTTCTTTTTATTCCTTCTTGCGAGAAATTTTTAATTGAGGGGAAAATCAGTCGTTAGTTGTTGGAATCCAAGCCAAATGCTTTTTTTTTTTTATTTATTTATTTATTTAAGTGTTTGAAGTTCAGCACAAGCAAATAAAAAATACAAGCACACAGACTGTAAATAAATAAATAAATAAATAGATAACATATATATATATATATATATATATATATATATATATATATATATATATATATATATATATATATATATAATATGTATATATAATGTGTGTGCTTGAGCGCGTTTGATATGTATAAAAAATAAAGGAAAAATATAATAATGTACGAACTTTTGCGTAATGAGCGACTTTCAAAAAAAAAAAAAATCGTTAAGTGAATTATCACCTGTAATCTGAAGTCTCGGTACTAAAGATATCGCGATAGCCATTTAAAGAACAAACCCTCCCTTCGGCGCTTCTGAGTTCATCTCCTGTTTTAATGAAGAAGAAGAAGAAGAAGAAGAAGAAGAAGAAGAAGAAGAAGAAGAAGAAGAAGAAGAAGATGGCTAAGGCACTGAATGAGATCATCATCGTTGCCTCTGGCAAGCACGCCCAGGTCACCTTCTCTTTAACTCAAAGGGGAAACGAGGCTCATCAGTGAACGACCACCAGGTTTATGAGGCGAGCTCGGAAGCGCCATCCTTTGAGCTGTCTCTCTCTCGTGATGTTTTATCGTCCTTAGGCTAATAAGATGAATATCCGGAACTTTAGAAAGATAAGACACGGGAAAATTCAATTCTTGCTGCTCTCATATTGCAGGATGGTCTTCCTCTTAACGATACGAACTTGACTATTTTTGAAGACGAACAAAGATGTGCAGGTTTAGCAAAATGGAAAATACTGATTAAAATACACGCAGGTGGTCTAGTTTTTAATTTGATGTTAACTGTACGTTTGTATCATGCCTAGGAAGGTCATCGATGCTCTTGGCTTTAAACATTTTAAGTCCTACTGACCTCGATATTTGGTTCACTTATTTATTTTTATTGGTTTATTTACTAAGCCCACTTACTGTATTTTATGCAATTAAACTTTGTCATCAAGTGAATTAGCATGCATGCTTCTCTGCTACACAAGCACGAGCATGCGCAACACATTCGCGGGGAAGGCCACCCGATATTCGAGAATTATAGTACCACACACACACATCCCCTATTATGAACGCAGGCGAATGAGCTCTTACGCACCGAGAGGTCAAAAGGGAAAGATAACTTTGGCTGGAGGCTGGGACGACGGAGAGAGAGAGAGAGAGAGAGAGAGAGAGAGAGAGAGAGAGAGAGGACCCTCGGGCCGTCGCCAGTTTCCCCGAAGTGTGTACGTACTTATTTACCCGCTACCTCCTCCGACGAGGCGAAAAATAGCCGACTCTGCAGTATCGCTCTGATGATGCTATTTTCAGAAGCCGCAATTCTTGGGGGGCGGGAGCGCGAGTTCCGTTTTCTTTCTTCTCCCAACACAGCGTTACTCCACACCACGCCATCGCCACCATTCAGGTGCTCGGGGCTCGATCTGACCTCTTGGCGAGAACCCCCTGGCCGTTTATTTCTCTCTCTCTCTCTCTCTCTCTCTCTCTCTCTCTCTCTCTCTCTCTCTCTCTCTCTCTCTTGTTTTTCCTCTTGCTTTGATGATTTTAGATACCATATTCTCTTATTCATTTTTCCTCGACTGTCCATTCTGTTATTGCAATACACGAAACATTCGCGTAAGCAATGTGGGATTTGACACTCAGTAGTGGTGCCAATTTTGCCCATAGAGTTAAAACAAAGCAAGACTCGGAGGGAAGAAAAAGTGGGAAAAAAAGAAGATTCTCCCGCCCGCTCTTGGCGACGTCAATTTTAGCAACAAAGTCTCTCTCTCTCTCTCTCTCTCTCTCTCTCTCTCTCTCTCTCTCTCTCTCTCTCTCTCTCGCCACACGCGCACATACACCCTCGCAAGGTGATCATCCAAAAACGCATACGTACACTCTCGCGCGCACACACACACAAATAGTGTCGACACTAAGAAAAGCCCTCTGCTGTCTCAGTCTCCGCGTTGGGGCAGTTTTGATCAGTTGGTTCAAATACGACCGGAAAATAATTTTTAACATAATTATTACGGCTGAAATTACCATTACCAATGGCTTTCGGTAGCATGGCACCGTGTGGCCATTGGATGAACACGACGTCGATGCTGTGATTCACTTTCTTTGTGAGAAAATTCTTAAAAAAGCAAAAAAGAAAATGACTAGTTACGAAAGTGACTTGAATATGAGGGAAACAATGCTCGTGTGAAGTGTATCATGTGATTCTTATGACGTGTTTCGAACGTGTTGATTACACAGATTGTATCACAGACCTTTTGTCCTTTAATATCAGGTATGTTCATGAAAACAATAGCGTCGCGTGATCGTAATATGGTTTTTGATATTGATGATGATAATAATAATAAATATTCTTCAAGGATTACGGCGTAATTTCAGTGATATATTTTTTTTTACCTTACAGTATAACCCTGCAGTGATAATGAAAAATTGTAACAGTAATACACTGTTCAGATTCTTTGTGCATAGCATAGCTTCCAAATAAGTTCATGCATTCATTCAAACTTGGTAACGCTTTTGCACTTATGAATATATAATATACATATACATATACATATATACAGTATGTATGTATGTATATATATATATATATATATATATATATATATATATATATATATTTGTACAGTGTATATATATGTATGTATATATATATATATGTGTGTGTGTATGTGTGTGTGTGATCACGAAGTCGTTGGTAGCCATGCCCACTCCACACCCTTTCAACGAATTTAGAGTATATTTGAAAGGCCACAACTTCCACCGATGCTATATTTAGTGGAGAGAGAGAGAGAGAGAGAGAGAGAGAGAGAGAGAGAGAGAGAGAGAGAGAGAGACGGGGGTGGGGCCTCTGTCCGCTCCAATGGGAAAAGTATTTTTGAATCTCTCATGTGTTTTTGGGGGGACCAGGTAGGAGAGGGGCCCAGGGGAGAAGATTCTATCGCGTAGCATTAATTAGGGTATTTCATGTTACTCAGTTTATCGGTTTTCCATTGTGGAAATTAGTTACTCTTAATTATTTTTTTAAATACTTCGATGATGTTTACGTACTTAAAGGATTCAGTAATGCTTATACATAATTCACTTGCAAACAAAGAAAAAGAATCTCACAGCACTCAGTGTTTAAGTCATATGGTATTTGAATTCAACTTAGTTCATCAGTTTTACATTTTGGAAAATTGGTCGTTTTCAAAAAACGTAATCCCTTCGAATATTATAGTAAATATCTACTTAGGAATTCTAATGTATTGTACTCATTCATATGGAGAAAATTATTTGACAGTATTTTTATTCTAACTTACATCATCCATTGAGCTAATTAATTGCACCTGTTTAGTGCACAAGTTGATCTCACCAGTCACGTATAATCAAAACAAATTACGGTATCACTAAACAGGAATTACGGCAAAGATACTGCGCCATCATTCTGAAACAAAAGAAAGCTATTGAAGCGCTCGCTAATCAGTAAAAGCAAGCGATTGTCTCTTCATTCAGTCTCCCATAAAGCAAGATATTGTTCACCACATTACAGAGAAAGAAAGCTGTTGTATCACCCCGAAGCAGTTAAAGAACCTTATAAACTTGTCATGACACTCTACCTAAAATAAAAAAAACTATGGTATCACCATTTAAAAATCGACTCCAGCTATTGTACCAGCATTCAAAAATATAGGCAAACCTCTGTAAAAACAAAAGCAAGCAAGTGCATCCCCGTCAACACGTTACAGAAAAACAAATATTGTATCACCATTCCGTTGCAGTGGTGACATTCTGTTGTATCCCTGTATCACCCATCCGGAGACGAATCAAACGATTGTATCCCCCTAGTCAGAAATGAAAGCAAGCCACTGTATCGCCTCCATCACATTTGTCGCAAAGATCCTCCCAAATCAACCTGGGCTGGGCCGAGACAGGTGACTTTTCATTCATTGTTTTGAAGGCGTCCAAAGTTCGGGTTCTGGATACTCCGCTTCGGGGTCAGGCTGGCACACGGGATTATGCACTTGGCTTTGTGTGTGTGTGTGTGTGTGTGTGTGTGTGTGTGAGTATTTGTGTGTACACCTTATATGAGCGGAATTTTAAGCGGGCTATTTTTTGATGCACAAGTAAGATCAGGGATGAGCATGTTAGGTTTTTCTTTCCCTTCCCCCTCTCTCTCTCTCTCTCTCTCTCTCTCTCACACATACACACAGTGTTGAGTATATTAGGTTCTCTCTCTCACTTCATCTTAATTTTTTTCTGTCACATGCACAAGTCTGAGTATGTTAGGTTCTCTCTCTCTCTCTCTCTCTCTCTCTCTCTCTCTCTCTCTCTCTCTCTCTCTCTCTCTCTCTCTCTCTCATGAATATAATAGGTTTTTAGTTTTTTATATCTCTTTCGTGGATGTATGTGTGAGGGTAGAGAAAATTATGCGGAAGTTGGATATTACGAAACGAGTCCTTTGCCTGCATCCGAAGAAGCCAAGGTTACCTCACCTCCTCTTAGCTGACTAAAAATAGATTATTTGTTGACAATAAAAATAGATTATTTGGGTTGTAAAACATGATATATATATAGGTTGCATTATATATACCAGCAATATATATATATATATATATATATATATATATATATATATATATATATATATATATATATATATATAATATATATATGTGTATATAAATATATATATGTGATTATTCATGTGCTCAGTAATGGAGCACAACGTCCGTGGTTCGATCTTGTTCTGCTGCCTATCAGTCGACCCAGCTGTGAGCAGGCACTAGCGACAGGTGGAATCACGAATAGGGGGCTGGGTTTAGCAACCTGATCCATAGGGAAAATGCTGAGGTGGAAAAGAGTACACAGTATATATTTGTTTTGTGCACAGTGTTTCCGTTCCGTCTCATTATTTATCGTCGAATATCTATACTGATAATATCCGAGTGGATCTTGCTTGTCCTCCCATGACACAGCCACCCACCCCCTGCAAACGGGTTTGTCCGCCGCGGGTGAGGGGGAGGTTGGTAGGGGAATGGAAGGGTAGACGAGACATCCACCCTCCTCCTACAAACCTGTTTGCCCGCCCCGGGTGGGGGCGAGGTAGGTAGGGGATCGGGAGGGTCAGGTAGACAGCAGCGTCGGGTTCCAGCGCGCTCAGCAAGTTCATGTGTAAATATTTGGCGATAAATAATCTTCCCTTACGATGCTTGCACATCTTGATCAACGCTTTTTGGTTGATTACATTTGAGCGCTCCATATTTCTGTTCTTTTAGATCGAGTAAAAAGTTACTGAATCTGAATCGCACAGGGCATTTTTTTTTACTTGCAGCATCCAATCACCAACTATTTTTAATGTAGACATTGCAGAAATAAATTATAGAACAAATAAGTCTATTTAGTAATTTATCTATCAAGAGTGTTTCTTCTGTAACTTTCAAGACCAACTTGGCTTTTGTACTGTAGCAACTTTGTGCGAACCGAAACAAGGAAAATAGTGTTTTCTACTGGAGGATGCTTCCTAAAATCAAATGTGACTGTTGATTGTTCGCCAAGAAAGGTCCGTCGAGAAGTGAAGTAAAAGCGAAGGGAGGGAAATGACTCGAAATAAAAGGAGGGGAGGAGAATAATTAAGAGAAAACGAACGGGAACAGCTTAGCGCAGAAAGAGGGTAGTACTACTCACTGCAACGAGCAGCGAGTGGGCAGCTCCATTCACAAATGACTATCCTCAGACTTGCCAGTCCTGGCTGATCAACGAAGCTGAAGAAGAAGAGGTGAATGTTTCAGCGTCGGGAATAAAAAGAATCTACGAATTTCATTAGAGCTAAATTCCTAAAAATGTAAGTCGGACGTTTTGTACAGAAACTCCGTTTTTAGATTCATGGCTGTCTCCCGGAGGACACGAATTGATTACTGTCCGCGGGTTCATCAGATAATTGAGAGCTGTTTCATTTGCGAGCGTAGTCCATAAATCTTCGTACGTCTTGGAGGGTAATTAGTATATTCCCTGACTCCTCCGCGATTAAGCAGCTAAAATTAAGAAAGTAGGGAGAGAGAGAGAGAGAGAGAGAGAGAGAGAGAGAGAGAGAGAGAGAGAGAGAGAGAGATTTTTTGCTATCAAGGACAGAATACCAACTCACGCCACAAGGCCCGACTTGGATGGCACTCAAGCGAAGAAGAAGCCGCAGAAGAAGAAGAAGGAAAAATAAAAATAAAAGATAATCACAGATTCGAGAAAGTGTACCTTGCAATCTTTTCGAAAACGTTCTCATTTCCCTTTTCGCTTAAATTTTCTTGAAGTTATACTAGGCTACCTTTTAGGTCAAATTAGTATGCTGCTATAGTCTTTTGACATACCGTCGAGAATGTAAATTTAGCATATGTTAAAAATAGAAATATCTTTATATATATATATATATATATATATATATATATATATATATATATATATATATATATATATATATATATATATATATATATATATATATTATTTATATATATATATATATATATATATATATATATATATATATATATATATATATATATATATATATATATATATATATATTACATATAACCAGCTTCAGGTGTTACCCTTCTTTGAACAATAAATGTTATAGGTTGACCATCCGTCCGTCCTTGCCCAGAATTCCAGAATCCCCTCTCTCTCTCTCTCTCTCTCTCTCTCTCTCTCTCTCTCTCTCTCTCTCCCCTCTGTTTGCGTGGCCGAGGAGGAAATGTGCATGAGCAACTCACGAAAAGAATTATAAGTTAATTCGTTTTCTCCCTGTTTTTTTATTTCGCTGAACATTTTTGTACTATCGGGGTCCCTGGCAGCGTTACAGGGCCTCTAGTTCTTTTTAATGCCACTGCAGCTGCCCCAACTGGGCATGACAGCAACCGTGCCCAGCCCCAAGAGCCGCTACGGAATGTAACGCTGGTTTATGCCGTTGCTGAAGCGGTTCCTGCGTCCGTTCGCTTTACGTTGCAGCGCGGCGATACAGTTTCGGGTGGGCGATGCCAGATGCAAAGGTATCCCCCTGAGGAAAGACAGGGAAGGTTTTTTACTGAATAAATAATTAAAATAAAAATAAAGATTTATTACGAACATGAAACTAACTGAAGAATATATTAATTCGAAACGAAATGGACGAAAGCAAAGAATATATTTTTAGAATGAAGGATAATATGTACTCAATGAAGGATCAAAAAATCAAAAGCAATTAATAACAGATGAATTGTTTTTAACTTACACGTACAATAAGATTGAGGAAGATAACAATTAAATAAACAATATAACATACTCGACAAATAAGCTAGCCAGTTCAGCTAACGGATAAGTCGTTTTGATTCGAATATGTAACTACAGTTAAATAAATAAATATATAAATAAAATTAATAAATATTTTTTTAAAGTTTAGTATAGATAAAAAGTGCATTTCCTGTTGCATCAAGCGTACCGAAAGTGCTAAAAGAACCATAAATTTCAGTAGACATCTTCTCGAAGTTTCTTGCTAATCTGTTAACAAGAGCGTGTTTGATTTTCGTGAACACGGCAAAAAAGAGTGAATATCAAACGAGAGAGAGAGAGAGAGAGAGAGAGAGAGAGAGAGAGAGAGAGAGAGAGAGAGAGAGAGAGAAGACGCTCAAAAAAGACATAAGAGACACTTCAAAGAAATTCAGTGGCATAATAATCCGATTAAAAGTACCTCAGTGCCTTGTCACCCTTGAAGTGAAATATAGCAGATAAAAAAACCACGCAAAAGAAAAATAGAAAAGCAAAGCGATAGAAATGAGATAAGAAAAGAATACTGCTTATAAATTACTGTTTTTTTTTTTTTTTTTTTTTTTAAGAATTCATTCTGGTATCACCACAGTTTGCATTTTGCCGAAACCAAAAATTAGAAAATGTCATTGATATTTCCGGTGTCATGTGTAACATGCTTGTATAAAATCCTTATTAAACGAGCAGGTTTGCTTACAAACACACACACACATACATATGTATTTAAACACATACATGCATACATACATACATACATACATACATACATACTGTGCATACATATAAAGGCAATGTCACAAAGGAAAGTGAAACGACGAAGTGGTGCTAGGCCTGTCGACTTACTGTCCTTTACTTAGTCTGCTAAGTAAAGGACAATAAGTCGAAAGGCCTAGCACCACTTCGTCGTTTCACTTTCCTTCGTGGTATTACCTTTATTCATATATTCATCACGTTCCATATTTTCGTGATTCAGCTATATACACACAAACACACACACATGTATATATGTATATATATATGTGTGTGTGTGTGTGTATACAGTATTTGTGTGTGGATGCGTGCGTGTCCTCCGAATCCCGAATCGCAAGTATAAATGAAGCAAACAAGAAATCATCATAAATGTCGTAAAGGACTTATTAACACGGTCATGTTGGTTTTAAGAACCTCTAAAGTCGCTTTTATTTCTCCTTGCGTTATCATTTACCCATAAATCCGTCACGCCTTATCATGCTCCAGATAATTTCTAATAAATACTAATAACTTTTATACATAATATATTAATCATGGGAGCTTTTAAAAACGCTCAAATTTTGAAATTGGTATGGAGGCTTTTGAAACTGCATGTATTTAAGAAGGACTTTTTTTTTAATTTAGTACTAAAGATTGGCGTCACAATATCAATGGTCTTAGGCACTATAAATACACAATTTTACTGTGTAGTTAATAATTAGATTATAAAAGATATCACTGCCAGACTAATGTCAAACGACCCATCAAGAAAAATAAGAATTTAATTCATTCTGAGTTTTCACTAACATCATGCAGATTTTTTGTTTGCCTTTCTAAGTGGATTGAGAGAGAGAGAGAGAGAGAGAAAATGTGTGCACTATTTGTGAAATTCGAATAGTAAACATTTTCCCTTCATTTGAATGGCTCGGTCGTAAATAGCACACGGGGAACTCACACATCCGAACGGAGAGAGAGAGAGAGAGAGAGAGAGAGAGAGAGAGAGAGAGAGAGAGAGAGAGAGAAAGAGAGACTTATAATCTTTGCTAATACGAGCCACCCTGCGCAACACAAGCTAAATTCACGTTTCTCAATAAACCGTAAGGAAAAATTAGACCGAGTAGGCCTACTCTTCAGAACGTCTGCCAGAATCCCAGTTACGATATATATATATATATATATATATATATATATATATATATATATATATATATATATATATATATATATATATATATATATATATATATATATATATATATATATATATATATATATATATATAGAAACAGACGATTATGCAAAGGGATGAGAAATATGTAGACGCAGAGGCATTGTATACGGGAGCGCGGGAGGCTTCCCAGGCCCCGATTAATAGAAGCCGAGGGAAATTTACTCCACTTCAACGGCAACCCACAAAGAGCGTTGCGCGGCTAACTTTAACGTCGACTCTACTGACACACACACACACACACGCTTACATACAAACAAATAAACACACATAAACGCACACACACACACTTGGGAGTTTATTGCATCTGCCAGGCTAATTGTAGAAATGAGCTTGTTCGAGCTTATTTTAAGGATTTTCTTTCTCTGCTGGTGTGTGAGTGAGACCGAGGAAGGAAGAAAGGCTGAAGTTCTTTTGAAAGTCTCTCTCTCTCTCTCTCTCTCTCTCTCTCTCTCTCAACAGACGGATTACGATTTGTTTATAACGTAATGTAAAAGCGTTATCCGAACAAGAAATATGTCTTGCCTTATATACCCTCTTTTGGTCATAATTTTTCTTTTGAATACGTTGTCTTTAGTAAAGGGGTTTGCGTTTTTCATTTATATATTAGTTACACACACATAATATATATATATATATATATATATATATATATATATATGTAAATGTTATATATATATATATATATATATATATATATATATATATATATATATATATATATATATATATGTAAATATATTATATATATATGTAAATGAAATATATTCATATGTCGTGTCATCTACTTTATCACGAAACGATCCCTAACTCATAAACAACGTGTTCGAATTTCGTTTGATTATGAGTGATTTGCAATGACGCTGTTAATACAGAAAGCGCTGACTTTTGTAGCTGACGGCTGACTTCTACGTTCCGCCAGTTTGGCCGCTTAGTCCTAATATCCTCTTTCTTTGACATCTCGCGGAAGTGTTCATTTAATTCTTGACGCGATTAGAAATATCTCTCCTTTACCCGACAGCTGCCCTGTGTATGGTCACATTATGCTGATGATTCATAATTCTCCTTATTCCTTATGCATTTTCCTTCTATAAGTTCAGTCTACAAATAAATCATTCATTAAACTTGCATTGTTCTTCGTTTTGTATGTTCTATCGGTAAAATAATCGTTTTTATTATATTTTTTTAACTTGGCCGTATTATTCAAAGATGTTATGAATGTGTCTTTGACTTGCATTGTCTCTCTTCTTCTTTCATGTTTCATAATCTTTATTTACGAATCGTTATCAGTTCACTGCACTTAAGATTGTCTTGAATTCTCGCTGCAGTTATTGTCATGATTGATGACTATTTAGCGCATTATCGATTTGAGACCCTTAAATATATTTCTAAAGTAATATAATTTTCACCCAAAATAAATTATCATTATATATGTATATATATATATATATATATATATATATATATATATATATATATATATATAAATATATATATATATATATATATATATATATATATATACATATATATATATATATATACACATATATATATATATATATATATATATATATATATATATATATATATATATATATATAAATTATAAATTCATGAAAGCTTATGAATTCCACGTTAAATCAACAAGGAAAAGGCGTTCTCGTGCACAACGCTGGAAATAAGCGTTGCATGAGTTGCAACTCTGCAACTTCGTCATTTTTTCCCACCGAAAGTGGCAGTAGAGTAAATTGGCGCCAAGGGAAAAATAGTTGTATCACGTCACAGAATCTTCCTTTAACGTAAGCAAGCGAGACGCTGGTCACGTTTCATGCGATGCTTGTGTAATCAAATGCTAAGTGAAGTTAATTTCAGCTTTCCTTGCAACCTTGAGGTTACAGGGGACCATTGTATATTTCTTACTAGTTACAAACGTATATTTTTCTGATTTCATTTTTTTTTTTTTTTGGCAAATAGTTAAAAAACGAACACACTCTTCATATATATATATATATATATATATATATATATATATATATATATATATATATATATATATATATATGTGTGTGTGTGTGTGTGTGTGTGTGTGTGTGTGTGTGTGTGTAAGTGAAGCGATTAATGTAGCAGATAGAGGTACGAAATTTTAATAGTATATCAAACGGTTGTAGGATCAGTTTGGCGATGTCTTTAATATTCTTTATCCTTTGCCATGATAAAAAGCTAAAACAATAAAGCATTCTATGTGCTGTAGATATAATGTTCGCACTAAGGCAGCTTTTAAGAAATTTTAAGAGATTTGTAGACTTATTTTACGCGCTGGTCAACGCGTCATTTCGGAAGCACGAAAGGAAAAAGCAAAGACGACTTCCTTTGGCAAGAGGATCTTGGGTACTCTGCAAAGTACCCAGAGATGGCAAACGACAACTGCAATTATATCATTTATTTAGTCGCCTCAAGGCATCGTGGGAACACCAGTAAAGCCAATTGTACGGCTGTGTGAGAAGAGATACCATCCTTAAATCCAGGGTTAAATAGTCGTCAAATCTAGTACTTGAGAAACAGGTAGGGCATTCAGACTCGATAACTAAGTTTCTTGTATATGTATGTATAATATATATATATATATATATATATATATATATATATATATATATATATATATGTATATGTATATGTATAATTTAATCAGTAAATCATTTCTCTCATAGTAGTGGCTCGGAGAAAATCTCCTTGTCATGTTTATTCTTGAACAACAACAAAAAAGATATTCTTGTGCAAAAGTTTCCAACATATGAAGAGAACACTCACAAACACGCATCTATATATATATATATATATATATATATATATATATATATATATATATATATATATATATACCACAGTTATTTATTTTTTCATTCGTTTTCACTTATTTTCAAAACGGAGAGGTGGGGTCTACTGTTTCCATTAGGCAGGTATCCATTCTTCTTCCCCGTTCATTAATCTAAGAACTTCCATACTCATTCTGTTGAAATGGTAAATTGAAGCGATATTGCCCTCGGTATTT
This sequence comes from Macrobrachium rosenbergii, assembly GCF_040412425.1. Taxonomy (NCBI): domain Eukaryota; kingdom Metazoa; phylum Arthropoda; class Malacostraca; order Decapoda; family Palaemonidae; genus Macrobrachium; species Macrobrachium rosenbergii. Next base: position 15,213,541 of record NC_089784.1, on the reverse strand, counting down.
GTGTATCCTCCTGCAATGCTTGCTTCAGAAGTCACCCTTCCTCAAATCCCCACCACAAAAAACGACTCCGTTTTCTGTGATTCTCACATGCTTTCATATGACAAGCATGTATACTGAGTTGCCAGTTCTGCGACTTTCTTAAAGAAAAGTCAACACCAACTGTACTTTAGAATTGCTCTACTTTTGCACGAAAATAAAAATAAATCGCTGGTAAATTAGGAGATTGGTTCGGAAGATGGAGAGCCATTTATTTATGATATGATCTATCTTATATAAGGTAATAATGGAAAAGATGTCGACTGTACATTAAACTCCGCAGTAGTATAAATGCAACCATGCGTGTCTCCTTTTATTTTTCTATTTAGAAATCTTGGTGCTGTGAACCCATGAAGATTTAATTTTCATACTGGCAGAGGTTAATGTGCAGGCGATATCTTTTCCATTACCTTATATAAGATAAGATAAATCATATAAATAAATGGCTCTCCTTCGGAACCAATCTCCTAATTTACCTGTTATTTATTTTTTTTTTATTTTCTTGCAAAACTAGAGCAATTCTAAAGTAGTGTTTAATATATATAGTCAAAGCTGTGGCTTCATCATTCTATCTTCACAAAGGCAGACGAAAATTTAAAAAAACATGCGGTGGGAAATATCACAGTACTTTTTTTCTTTTTTACCAACCATAATTTGTTCCGTTCCTATTTTTTTTTTCATTTTTTTTTCTATAAATGCCTGGTTTCTGGTCCGACCTATGAGAAAAATTTTCCGTTTTACTCACAATCAAGCCGAGTCAGCCTCCATGAAATAGGAGTCTCCGAGACTGAATCGTGTTCTATATTTTTACATAACGGAGATAAGTAAGTGTTTTTCGTTCTGTTGTTGGTTCTTTACCTTACTACATTTTATCCTTCAGGAATAAATTTTGTTATATATATATATATATATATATATATTATATATATATTTATATTATATTAAGATATTGTTTGTAAATATATGTACACACAACTATTGTATATATATATATATATAATATATAAATATATATATATATATATATATATATATATATATATATATATATATATATATATATATATATATATATATATATATATATTACATTAAGACATCGTTTGTAAATATATGTACACACACCTATTATCCATATCGATGACATGTACCATATATATATATATATATATATATATATATATATATATATATATATATATATATATATATATATATATATATATATATAACATTATTTACACGGCAAAACTATATATTTCGATCGACAAGTGGTTTTTATGTTTGTTGTTCCTCAATACTGCCAATGTAATTATCATTATAACCTTGCAAACGGATATTATTAGTTACTGCCATCGGTATCACCAATCACAGGACGAGATTTTGACGACATCTTTCTTCAATGTGACAGTGCTTATGATAATTCGATGTCACTGAGATAAAACGCCCTCCTTACGTTTTTCATACAATAATTTCACGGGTCAAAAGAGGACAGCGTAATTGCTTCTTGTAAAAAGTATTATAATCCCTGACACGAGGCGTGACTAACATAAATCTTAAAAGTTCTCCACATTACAGTAAAATGTGTCATACACTCACGTGGGAAACTTATCGCACTCATATCATCACAATCAGGTTGAAAACAATGCAACGACCATAAAGTTGAGAATGGATCTTTGGCAAATTCTGGATATTCGTGTGAAGCACTGGTTATTGTTACCAACAAAGACACTGACTTATGTTTAACCTGTTTGTGATGTTCGTGCGATATGATGCCGACATGTGTTTATGACTTGTTTTACTGTAGTGTAAACACACCCCTACCATTATTTCTTAAGCGAGTCTACTGTAATGCCGACCACTTCCGTTATGTAGGGGCCCATTGGTAGGACCGAGTTTTGAGTAAGCTTAATTTCTCCCACGCTAATTAAACGCTCCTCAACCTCTCATTATCTAGAAGTCTAGCACCTGGTATTGGCTGTGTTATAACCGTAATGACGTCACGCTGCAGTAAAATGACGTCACGGCCTCCTTATATCGTCACACTGTGGTTGGCAAATGTCTCATATGGGAACTGAATACCTCAGTGGTCTTTCACAAAAAAGGACGTGACAGGTGTTGCTTTGTTTATTGATTTTAGTATATTGTTTACTGTAAATATAATCAAACAAGAGAAGTTAAAAAATAAGGAAAGGCTTACAGGTGAATTTAAGGGCTACGGATAATCAGGCTGGAAAACTCACTCTTGCGTGTATATGCAATTCTGTGCTTTAGTGTGTGTGTGTGTGTGTGTGCTTTAGTGTATGTGTGTGTGTGTGTGTGTGTGTAGTATATGAGTGAGTGTAGAATCTGAACATTAGTAATGAAAAAGGATAACAGATTTCATCATATTGTGATGTTCTTGTCTTCTCCATTTACCTCGGCATTTCGAGAAACCCAGTATCCACGTTTTTTTTTATTACTCTGCACATAGTATATATATATATATATATATATATATATATATATATATATATATATATATATATATATATATATATATATATATATATATATATATATATATACATATCTATATATAATTCTTATACACATTGTAAATTTTGTTGAATCAATATAACTGCGTACTTTCTATTATCTTCTGTTATCTATTATCCATAGTGAGCCCTCTTTTCTTAGCTTGAGGTCCGTAAACTCTTAAATGACAGGCATATTAGGAAAATGTTCTTTACTTTATCCATGACGACGAACCTCAGGACTGTCTTTCTTCATAATCATGCTAAAATGAAAGAAATGTTTTTACGTCATTGCGTAAAGTTTTTTCACCAATATACCCTCGCATACACTAAAGACAAAGTTTCTAGAAAGGTGTTTATTAGTCTTAGAATAACTTTCTTCGCCATCATTTCAGTTTAGGGTGTATCGCCTCCTGGTAGGTTGTACCACAGACTTCTTTTCTTTCCCTTTTCTTCCTTGCCTGCAGTCTTGGGCTAGATGGAGTACTTTGACTGCCACTCCCATCGGCCTCTGTTATTGACGATCTATAGAGTAACCGTCAAGGTCATCGTCTCTTAGAGATCTTCTACTGGATCGTGAAACAACGTAAATGCCTTGAAAATTCTGACCCCTGAAGACCAACAAGTCTTGCAAGTCAATTATTCCATCGTCCATCATTAATTGCTGGTTATTATACACTACCTCTCTCATTGAATTCCTTGATTTTATTCGGAAGTATATTAGAACCTTTTGTTTATAGCAATATTTAAGGCATGAATCTTTCACATTACTGGAAGCTTCCATGGATTCAACGAGATACATGAATTGTAGTTTAAAAACCCGATTGCAACTTCTCTCAAATCGCCTATAAAAAGAACATGAAAATTCCGATCCCATTAAGATAAGCATGAAATTCAATTGCTGTAATATTAAACTATCCTTCTGTATCAACACTTCATCTTCCTCTGAAGAGCGTATCTTCACCGGGAGAAAAATGTTCATGACATTCATTCATACGAGGTTGGCCCCAGGAGTTTGCGTTGTAGTATTCCCAAGAGCTTCTCGCACCATTTATAGCATGTTATAGCTTTTTGTGTCTCTCTGCACAAGGAATAAATGGTTGGGTGTCTGCTTTTCTTTCTTTCTTTCTTTCTGTCTTGATGTTTTACTTCTCAGCTGCTAACTTTCGCTTCCTGAATGAAGGAATTGTTATTTTTTGCATGCGTGAACACGAGTGTACGAGCGATTGTTTATACTTCTGTAGACAGGCTATAATAAGTAAGGAGGAAAGAGGGCAAAGGACGTCTTTCTGAAAATTTAGAAAGGATGAAAGGATTAGAACTACGATGTGTAGAGAAAGTAAATATGGAAAATTTATGAATGAGCAGTGAAAACGAGAGAAAGAGAATTTCAATTAATCGCCAAAATTATTATAGAGAAGATACTTGGCATACGATTTTATGCCTAAGGTCGCCATCGAAATTCCCGTCAAAGATACCATAAGTTGGAGGTACTCAAGAATCCATTGCCCGAAGGTACTCAACCAAGGTCTAGACCATGGTCTAGAGTCTAGACCTTGTGCTCAGCCCTTCGCGTTATGGTTGGTGATCGTCTTCCTCCAGTTGCTTGTCATCTAACTCTTATGGATGCAGAACACCACGAGCTGCTTTGGTTGCTTCGCTGAGTGAAGATGCTCGTTTTAAATTGTAACCGTTTGAAAAGTCATCATTTATTTGTACCGAATATTCCTCTTGGTGACAAACTAGTTTAACCACTGGAAAAAAGGAAGTATAAGATTACATTTATACTGAAATTACGGATCCGTTTATTTTAAATACATGCATAAGTTGTGAAATTTTTCACTCTTGACTTCCAAAAGCAATCTTACCACCACGAAAACACTCCAGGAATTAAAATCAAAACTATTTCTATGAATAAACCTCAGATTTCTTAGGCTGATGCAAACCGAGTAGGCCTTTTGCCGGCACGGGTCCATGCACAATGGTGGCTCGTGAGTGACGATAAGATGTTGAAGTGAATAATAGGTCTGGTGTGGACCTCTGGAATCTTAAGCCAACTGAACCGAGATTTTCATTTAATACGAGTAATTTTTCACCAAAATTGAATATTGGGCTACAAACAAACTTTCTGCGAATTTATGAGAATTCAGGTCTAATTCATATTTGTATAGCCGAAATCATTATAAACTCGTCCGAGTCCACAAATCTGATGCAAAGTATAGACGCATCTATAACGTATTTACTAAAACATGAACCATACTAGTTGAATCCACAGCGTAAGGTTATTAGGTAACGTCTGATCACAAACTTAATCCAGAACGAGTAATAAAAAAGTAACTGTTAAAAAAATTGTGCAATTTTTAAAGTTTTCGATTTGAAGATCGTCATACCATAATAACGAATGAAGTGAAATGAAATGAAACACCATGACAACGAAATCCAACCCGCAACACTTGCTGGCAACTAAGTAACAAACGCCGGAAACTTGACTTCATCTTAATGACGAATACTCGAAACTTGAATTCACAATAGTAACGCGTACATGACATTTCATATTACCCCCTGAAGACTAAAATCTTGAATTTATCCCATCAACTTTCAGTGGAACCTGTAATTCACCGTAATAACCTATACGTGGAATTCCTAGTGTATTACAATTTCCATTGCACGTTGCTAGGATGAGTTCAATAATCTTCGACGCTTAGGCCATTCGTTAGGCTAGTTACTTTTAAAAAATTCCCTGACGTAATACCCAGCCCATTCCAGTCGAGTTACAACGACGCAACGATAGTGAATTTAGCAGTTTATTTTAATTTCATTCTTACAGTTCTCAAATTAAAGGCAAAGGACACAACATCGTGAGTAGAATGGTCATCCGTACCTACGATGCATATGCAAAGTTCAAAAGTATTAATGGTGAACTATCATAATTCATTCTAAAACTAACGTCGAAGATCATTCTCCAAAAACATATATTACGACTTAACTGGGTCACTATCTGTTTTTCTTGCCACAGTTCCAAGGTATCTAGTAATTAAGAAATGTTAAAAAGTCCCTCAAACTCCCTCTGGAGATGTGAAGTTGACATCGCTTAAGAATCAGGCCGACGTAACTCGTCCTTTTGCGTTTGGGCTAAATTTAGCATGCGATCCTCCTTCCAGCTCCCGGCTTCAAATGAGCACAAGAATTCACTCTTGCGAAAGTGTCAATGTGTTTTTACTTTTCCTCCTGACATCCCGGCCGGGCGTAGTATAAGATCCACTACCACGGCAAGGAATAACTTCGGGGCGTGCTTCCAGATGTAAGATTCCTCGCAGTGTGCGACCTTCCTCGGGCTATCAGGGCTGGAAGATAAAATTAGCATTGACCTTCAGATGATACTCGTGAACCCCAATATAAATAGACTATTTTACATAGGATATGAATTGGACATAATAGTTCGTTTGGAAAAGGCTTCGCAGTGTTATAGATATTTATTGGTCTGCAATTTTTTTTTGTAATGATCAAAACATCACCAAAAAGTCGATAGGAATATGAAACGAAAGTACAAGGTGTTATTCGCAACAAAAACCTGCCGTTTTGAAAAAGAAAAAACAATGCTCTAAATTTAGAACGCTATGATAAGCCATATTAGCAATTATACTACGAAGTAAAAACTCGTTTTATACACACTACTCAAAACTGTCTTACTTAACAGCCATAGAAACAGAAAAATATTAAAAGAAACAGCCATCAACATCGTGAGCGTCAGTTTCATTGCCATGGTTAGCGACGTCAGTTACGCCAGCAAAGGGTGAGCTGTGATTTGACCGGAAGATTCTTACTTACTACTTGCTCTCTGCGATGGTTTCACGTGAGAGTCTCTTAGTGAATCTTACAAAATTTATCGTCCATTTGCGTAAATGCTTCCTGCCTCTAGTTCTTGACTTTTTATGTGTAAAAAGTCGAGAACTATATATATCCCTCAGCAGTTTACTGAAGTATTTTGGCAAGCATTTCACCAAGATTTATTTTTGGATGGTCAGATCAGCATATCTTCCACATCAAGCATTGTATATAGAATATCAAAGATGTACTGTATGGTTGAGAGAGGGAAAATTCGGAATCGAGAGACTGAGAGTATAATTTACTCGTCAATATTTTATCCAGGTGCCTTCGTGCATTGCTTTCAAAAAGGGAATAAACGAACGAAATTATTTCCATAAGCAGTTACATGAAAATTATATAGGTTCTGAGCAATACCAGAGGGAGAAAAAACGCTTATGACCTGCGGATATAAATTTTAAACCGGATGAAGCAAAGCTTAAGGCTTTGCGGTTGCATGAACGATAATAAATCTCATTTTTTCGAGAGCCCAAGTACCGGTGAGCTTTGCTAAGCTGTATAGTCGTTTAACAAGTGTTCGTGGCTTATATATGTATGTATGTATGTATGTATGTATATATATTTATATATATATATATATATATATATATATATATATATATATATCTATCTATATATATATATATACATATATATACTGTATATATAATTATATATTTATACTTATATATATATATATACATACATATATATAATGTGTGTGTGTGTGTGTATTTTTGATAGCTGTAATATCATTACATAGAAGGAGGCTGCAAGCCCCATCTCACGGGTATTTAGTGAGTTTCATTCCACGCAGAGTGGCGAAAGTGCTGTTATTTTCTTATCCATGTTTAATTCAGGAAAGAGGCTCGTCTACCATATGGGGGACATTCCCTCCCTTCGAGAGGTTTACAGCCCTGTGGTAGGCGCTCCTCGGCCTTGGAATACAGTGCATTAGAATATCAAGCCCCGGGGCAGCAGTTCCCAAGTACTTCCGCTTACCACCAGACTGGTAGTAGTAAGTTTTGATGTAAATCATCTGGCATGGGAAGATCTTGCACGATTCAGCATTTTAAGTATGAGAGTGACGGCTATTGTTGTAATCTGATATATATATATATATATATATATATATATATATATATATATATATATATATATATATGTGTGTGTGTGTGTGTGTATATATATATATATATATATATATATATATATATATATATATATATATATATATATATATATATGTAAATGTATATATATATATATATATATATATATATATATATATATATATATATATATATATATATATATATATATATATATATATATATATATGTGTGTGTGTGTGTGTGTGTGTGTGTGTGTGTATATAACATATAAATAGATCCGGTAAAATATTGACTTCGACCAAAATATGTATGGATGCGCCAAAATAGATTTACATCCATCTTGGCAGAAAAGTGGACTAAAATGGTAACCTCAGTCTTGCTAGCGTGCGTGGGTTCTAATCCTGCCACGGAAATAAAATTTTTCCTCATCCATTTCTCATCCGGATTCAAAGGGTTCCAGTGCAGTGGTAAGTGGATCTAAAAAATTTTGATGACACTCAGAAGTTAAAAGGACATTGTGGCTATTTCTAATATCTGTCGAAAGTGGTCAGTAAATTCTATTAGCCGGTTCGTGAAGGCGAACCTTGTATAATTCACTTTGGGTACAAATTTTCCCCAAGGTACAGTGCATTCTATATGTTTGAGCTTTTTCTGCCTTAACATATGAATGTACAAATAATGATAAACTATCATCTCTCTCTCTCTCTCTCTCTCTCTCTCTCTCTCTCTATATATATATATATATATATATATATATATATATATATATATATATATATATATATATATATATATATATATATATATGTGTGTGTATATATATATATATATATATGTGTGTGTGTGTGTGTGTGTGTGTGTATGTATATATATATATATATATATATATATATATATATATATATATATATATGTATGTATGGATAAGTACATTCCACATGTAAAAACTTAGTAACGAGCTATCACTATCACGGCAGAAAGTGGATGAAATTAAATAAAATTAGTGAGCCTGAATTTGACTGTAATATGAACAACGCAGACGAAATCATTGCTTATCTCTCTTGATGGCATAAAGGGCACTGGTTTGCATCCTGTGCAAGGAATGTGCCCTCTTTATGTATAATTCCTTTTGCGTGCATCTTTTCCCAAGATACAGGGAACTCGATATTGATACGCTATAATTAGGTAATTATTTGAAAGCCAGAGTATCATGCGCGAAATTAACGCCGTGCATTTAGCCTCGTGTATAAACATAGAACCGACCAATTTTGGTGTAGATGGGTGATTCCGAATCTAAATTATGACAGGAATATGTACAACATATACAACGCGTCGAATAGCGGTCAAGGGCGGTTCACTTACATATAATTTCATTCATGTGCGATATAGTTGGGATAGGTTTTCGACTCCTGTAGTTCACCCACACCTACTTTCACAAATGCAAAAAAAAAAAAAAAAAAAAAAATCAAATAAACAACTAAGTAATGCAATACGCGATCCTTTTCACAGGGTCGTTCATGTATTACCGGACCCTTCACCCTCCCCGAGAACTGACATATGAATCTCTACAACGCGATCTTGATTAAACTTTGAAACAATTTGACGAGCTGTACCTAAATTTGAATCCGGCTTGCGCTATCTCGTCATCCTTAGAATAAGAGTAGATTTTGTATGAAACTATTCCTGAAAAGGTTATCAATTTTTCAATCCACAGACAAGTATATTTTGTATGGCAAATATTTACTTATTGTACGAATTTTTTCTATGTAAAATTCATTTGAAAACCTTTGCCCAGGAAGGCGAAGTCTGTTTAATAAAACCTGCACCAATGAACACGTGTAAGAAGTAAACCAAATCAGGTTCCTGGGTGAAATTATTTGGAGAAAAAAATTCTCTGTAATAAGAATAAGGTGATTTTATTAACAAACAAGTCAGGTGAGCCAGGTATGTGTTTTCGTCAGCTGAGTTTAGAAGAAATTCTATGTCTCAGACATGAGATTTCAGAAGCCCTCATGGAGAAAATATACAAGTAATGAATGGTGTGAATGCATGCCTTTCCAGAGTAACAAGATTATGTGACAAAAGTGATCTCTGAGGACAATTATGTAGACAGTAGAGTGGATTAGTTTAAAAGAAGGTAGGATGTAGTAATCACTATGACTTTATTATAACTTCTCCCTTTAATTATCCTCAAGTTAAAGAGAGAAGCGCGTGAAAAGGGTGCCAGATGCACATCTGTATGAGGTAGTATGAGCATTCTATAACCAATAGAACAAACGTAAGATAAAAGAAGGCGTACAAGGGAGCGAAGCAGCACGTTTAGAGTGTAAGCATATTGCTAGTGATAAGCCCTTTGTGAGTTCATGCGGTGCCATACATCTTGACGACACGACTTTATTACAAGAGAGAAGCGGAAGAAACACATTCTGAAACTCATACATATATATTTTTCTTCTTCTTCTTCTTCTTCTTCTTAGCTCAATCCCTATTTGGGGTCGCAGTTTTTAATGATACTCCAGCAGCCTATCTTGAACTTTTATTTCGTAACAGGTTTTGGCAGGTGTTTTACGGACGGATGCGCTTCCTGACTTCAACCCTTCCTGTTTATCCGGCTTTGGATCAGCACTGAGCTGCAGTGGCGTGTCCTGTATATATATATATATATATATATATATATATATATATATATATATATATATATATATATATATATATATTTATATATATATATATAATTTATATATATATGTATGTATGTATATATATATATATATATATATATATATATATATATATATATATATATATATATATATATATATATATATATATATATATATATATATATATATATATATATATATAGAGAGAGAGAGAGAGAGAGAGAGAGAGAGAGAGAGAGAGAGAGAGAGAGAGAGAGAGAGAGAGAACTCTGCAGGAAAGGTGAAATGAAAGATCGTAGACACTGAGCTTTCTTTTACTGTGATCAGGTCTTGAGAAAAAGACGAAAGCATAGTGTCTACGATTTTTCCTTTCATCTTTCCTACGAGCGCTTCTTATGTTTATATGCCACAGGACCATTGTGGTAGAGAGAGAGAGAGAGAGAGAGAGAGAGAGAGAGAGAGAGAGAGAGAGAGAGTAAATGTTCATTTGTTACATTTATATTATATATATATATATATATATATATATATATATATATATATATATATATATATATTCACAGAACTCTTATCCAAAAATGTAGTTTATAAAATTATTAACAGGCTGCTTTTACCAAAAATTTTTTAAGCCGACTCCCTCTTACAAAGTCCAAAGGAAAAAACTGTTTGCTACCATCCCTTTTATCTTAGATAATAAGTTTATAACAAAAATGAAACACATAATTGAACAAGAGTTTGGCTGCCTTAATATGCACCGTATCCCTATCAATCCTCTTAAGACTTGCACATTTTTCAACCACAAAGACAAACTGCCGACCTTCGTGAGATCCAACATTATATACAAATTTAAGTGCCGGGATGTCCCGGTGTTTATGTTGATTCTTGCCGAAGGTTGTTGCAGGTGAGACATTGCAGTCAAATGGGATATAGTTCCAGAAAGGGACAAAGAATTAGCAAACCTGAATTCTCTAACATTAGGAACCATGCTTCCATATGCAAGATTGAAGTCGATAAAAAAAGCACTTTTCTATTTTTGGTGACACAAGCCACAATAACTATCTCAACACCCTTGAGACTTCCTATACATTAAACGGCTGGTTCCGTCTTTAAACTCCAACGTGTCTGCTGCTCTATATCTAGCATAACCGAAGTCTTGGGTGGGTTTTAGTGTCTTGGTCATTCGTTCGTCCTCCTCCACTCTAACAGGTTGTTAAGCACTGGGTCCGTCTCTTGCGTTACATAATTCTTGTGGTTCTTTTTTAAGTAAAGTTAACGCAGAACGGTTAAGTTTTATTTTAGTTTTTATTATGAGTAAATTGATGGTTGAAATCATTTTTTTGTGATTTACAATAATTCAAGTTTGTGTTGATTTTACAAATTGAAGATGCACTGAGCAATGTGTGAAAAATTTCTTAATAAACCATGGCTTTTATGATGTGTTTTTACGGACTCTCTGTTTACTGTATATATATATATATATATATATATATATATATATATATATATATATATATATATATATATATATATATATATATATATATATATATATATATATATATATATATATAATCATAGAGAGAGAGAGAGAGAGAGAGAGAGAGAGAGAGAGAGAGAGAGAGAGAGAGTAAACACGAACATTTGTCATAAGAAAATATATATATATATATATATATATATATATATATATATATATATATATATAATCATAGAGAGAGAGTAACCGCATGTACAATTGTCATATAAAAGATCATAATTAAAGCTGAAGTATGTTAAGAGATAGATACGAACAAATCCATAGAGAGCGAGTGTGTTATTTCAGACATAGTTGAACTTTCCAGAAAATCGTTAGCCAAAAAATAAAAGTTCAAAAGCTTTCAACTTGTGAATAAATGAGCATATTAAACACTTCAGTAATTTTTTATTGTAAATAAATATTTCACAATAATGCTGGTCTTTTTCATTTTACAAAAATACTATAATTCGTTCTCTTTTGTTTCCGGTTGCTATTTAATCATTCTCTTCAATGAAAAATATCCTATTTATAAACATGACATCACTTGATTATGATTTTCATATTATTACCAATGAACTGTTTTCTTTCCTTAGCCAATTGCCTAATCCAACTTGATTTTCCTTCAACAGAGACGCAAAGCAGACTTGATTTCAACGCTGCTCCAAATAGTAATCAGGCGGGATGGAAGTGCTGAGCCTGGTCGGCTCTTTTCCTCCACACGACGATGCCCCGATGGACCTCAGCACGGGCAAAGGTCGCATGCGACACCCAAATCCTCACCACTACAAAAACGATCATCACCAGCCATTTCTAATGGCGGAAAATCCTTGGAAGTCGTTGGCCGATGCGAGCAGATACGCGAGATGTGTCCCGAAAGCAGATCCTCCGGATTCACAACCCTCGCTTCTTACTCCGCCGTCAGACCCTCGCCTTCCGCCCCCGCCGCCGCCTGCTAATTTTCCTACTCCTACCTTTCCTTCCAGTCGTTATATTCCAATCCCGAAAAAAAGATACAGCCTAGCTCGTGCTTCGACGCCCACAACCTCGACTGACCCTATGTCCTTAAGTTTAGCGTCCTACACTGGATACTCGCCCCCCTCTGCCAGTGACTGCCCAACGTTCAGCTCTCTCCCGCCAGAATCTGCCAGAAAAAGAGCGAGGTTGGAAACATCCAGGTCGATATCACCGACTTCATCCGTGGATGAACGAGGCCACATGCCCCCGTCGACTGTCCATGCAGACGCCAAAAACAGCACCAGCGTCATCACGTGCTGCAAGGGCCTCTTGATAAACGGTAACAATAATTGCAACAATAACAAAGTCAACAACTTCAGTGGCCAGAGACGACACATCGTCTCGGGGGAGGAGCTTAGCGGGCGGGGTACAGATGAAAAAGTGGTGGCCAGGGGAAGCTCAAATCAGTCAGCCATGAGACAGCGACAGAAGCACCGGTTGCCTTCCAACATAGGAGCTTCTTCGTCTGCTGGGACATCACTATCGGGAATGAGTGGTATTGGAGGAGGAGGCAGTGGGGTAGGAGTAGGAGGAGGAGGAGGATTTGGTGTCGGAGGAGACGGTAGTGACAGGGGGAGTGGTGATGATAACCAAGGGAACCAACATCTCCTCAACGCCCTTATGCAATTGCAGGCGACATCACAGACGCCGACTGAGTTTTTGCCGCCGTCTGCAATAAAAGACACGGAGGCGCTTTTGTCCGCCATGCGGACAATCCCAGATACTCTATTACACTTACTGTTCGCAGCTCATTCAGAATCTCCGTGCCAAGCAATTGCACAGCCAAGCGCACCTTCATGCCCAAGTCCCCCGACAAGAACACACTTCGGAGGATAGCGGCCTCGACTGCGACATGGAAGAAAAACACTCCAACCAGGATGACCTGTTGTCGAAGTCTTCGGAGGACTTCGAGGAGGATGCGAGAGAGGAAGATACGACCGAGGATGAAGACCATCTCACGAGTCTCAACTCCATCTTGAGAATGAGGCTTAACACCCAAGTAAGGATTATCATTTTGATTTTGTAGATTAAGGAATTTATTAGGTCATTGTAGTAGACGCATGTATCCCGTCAGACGCACTGTCCAGTCACACTGCGCCCCGCCCCCATCTCCATCCCTCCCCTTAACCTCCTTCGTTCTTTAATTCCATTTTTATATATAATTGTGAGTTTTAATCCAGTGACTTCACGATGATAATGAAAAATATGAGAATGTAGAATACAGAAAAATCTTCGAAGGTCAAAATATATTTTAGGATAAATGTGACAGCTGTTGCCGACTTAATCCAAACCAACCATTCCACACTATTAAGTATATACATATATCGGTAATTGAAATCCTTCAGTAAATTTGATAAGATGAAAACATTTGGCTTTGGCCTTCTATAGCAACGAAAGAACAACTTAGTAAAGCTTGCGTTTGCAATACATTGGACTTTAAATTGTTAGGAATTCAAATGTCAGAGTATCAGATTAGACTTCAGAATAGACTACACAGGGCAACACGATGCTACTCAGATCTCCTCAAACTAGTTTGTTTAAAAACCAGTAAAAGCGAATCAGGATTGGATATATACATAACAACACTGATAATGATACCAGATGGTTTTGAAGGATACAGTACGTTAATTGCTTGACGGGCAAAAATTTCATTCAGGTAGTTCCATATTTTAACAGTTATGTATGAACACACATACACACACATATGTGTGTATGCGTGTGTATATATATATCATGTGTACTGACAGCACTAATTTTTGAGCCGTTTACTTGTCGCTAACTACTTCATGCTAATCACTTTGAACTTTGACTGCTTCTTTAGTAGGTGTATGTTTTTTTTATCGAGGTTATATTTTCCTTTTCCAAAAAATATACCAGTCAGTTTAAAACTGACAGAATACGCACACGCACACACATATTTAAGTGTGTGTATGTGTATGTTTGTCTGTGTGAGTATGTGTTACTTAAAAATGTTTAGTATATTTCTTTCCACTCAAGATACTTCATTTCTTTGTCCGCAATTGAAAGAGAATTTGGTAACTGAATTCCACTCATTTTCTCATCAAATACAGTTAAAGAAAAGTTAACGTAAAACTAATGCCCTTAAAAGCTAATCTGAATTACAAAAACTACTAAAAGTCAGCTTTATAATGTATTTTTAATTAGGCCTGTTATTTTATGTGTGCATGTACACACACATGTTTGTATATTAAAATTTTTGTTCGCAAACCAAAGAGCATATCCAGAGGTCCTTCATACTGTAATGATTCGTTCTTTGGTAACATTGTTGTAAAACAAATGCACTGTTTAGCTATTTTCCGTTGTGAAACAAATGCATTCCATTACGACAATTAAATTGCATTCACATGAGAATCGCGTCAGTATTCAGACTTGACAGCAAGCCAGAATTTATTTCCATGTGCTTGTGAATCCGTCTGTACATACGAGCGAGAGCCTCTGCCCGTAAGGGATAATTATAAGATGGGGTTGAAGGATGATGGTCCCTCGTGTATCTAGGTGAATCCTTACATGAGCCCAGACTACCTGGGTCGTTAGGATGACTTTTTATTTTATTTTATTATTTTTTTTTTTTTGGTACTGTGATGTTTCGAAGGTCATTCCGGGCGTACATTTTTTCTTATACATCTTAATCTCAGATTGTGGTTTTTTGTTTTAATCAGTTTCCTTGAATCGTGGCTATAATGATTTAAAGTCATGATATATGAAGAAAAGGAGGGAATTGAATGAAAAATGGAACAGTGAGTCATGATTTCCTGGTTAGTGGTTATCCCTCTTCTTATTTTCGGATATTCAAACGTCTTTTTTTTTTTTTTTTAATAGAACGCATCCTGTTGTAGGAGTTCCTCGCAACTGATTACAGACTTTCATCATAAATTAGAATATTTGTTTGAAGCACGCATGCGCACGCACACACCGAACACACCTTTTTCTGGTCTGGTATTTATTTGCCCTCAATCGCTGTTCAGGTACTTTATCCCTCATTAGTAATATTTGAAACCTAAAAAGAAATTATTGTTCGTTATACAAAAAAAAACTGTCCACAGATTACAAAAAACTAATATGAATATAGAAGTAATAATATACTTCTACAGTTTACCATCGCAATCCCTCACGAGGAAAAATTAAAGAGCATGCAATCTGAATCATGGCAATTTCTTTACGTTCATCCCATATAACTTATGTATGTATGTATGCATGTATGTGTGTTTAAGAAGGACACTAAGTGGAACAAAAGTAATCCTGTTTAACTAGCTGAGCTAACAGAGCACAGTTCACTTGTAAAACTTCGAATTCCCATGAAACTCGTAAAAACAGTAAAATATGACAGACTTGAGGGAAGTAAATTATCCCGTTCTTTAAATGTCTCCATTCGCCTAAGACACAGACTAATTGTCAGTAGATGGAAGCTCAAGTTCATTGCTGCACTATGAAAAAAAGACTTGGAGAAGTAAATTATCCCAGTTCTTAACGTAATGTTCTATTCGCCTGAGGAACAGACTAGTCATCAATAGTTTATCGCTTCACTGCCAATTTTTGTTTAGATTTGCATAGATTCAGGTGTTGTTATTAAAAGTATAACCCAGCCAAACTTCAGTGGCTAAATTACCTTTAATGAAAACCGAATCAAATTACACCGGTTGTGTTGTTATTAAAAGTATAACCCAGCCAAACTTCAATGGCTAAATTATCTTTAGTGAAAACCGAATCAAATTACACCGGTTGATCAGCATTGGTGATAAACGAGCTCCCAGGTATTAAGTTTACAGTTTTGAGGAAAGCAGGGTTTTTTATTTCCATTCATCTCAGCTGATCTTTCATTTGACTAATTCTTGTCTACTAGATATCAGACGATGTTTAAAATCAAGTCAAAATTGTATAAGAGTGACTGAACTAACCATCAAAACAGTTTCTCAGTGTATGGATAAGATTTCAAACTCCATCCTATAAGGTCTGAGTTATCTAGCAAGGATGAAGTTGCCATTGGAGAGACAAAACCAGTTCCCTTTATTACAGAACAAATCTGCATGTGAACAAATTGAGTTCTCGTCGAATCTCAGAGCAGGGAAGAGTACACCATAACGATGCTATAGCAGTAGCATTAACAACACCAACAACAGCAGTTACAGTTGTAACAAACGACATCAGCAGTGAACTAGAGTAAATAGAAATCGCCAAACACGAAGCTGATGTAAATTCGCATTCCAGCGTTTAGCCCAAGAAGTCAATCCGGTTTGTAAGCACCGCTGATCATTCCATTAGGACAGAGATAAAAGAGATTGCGACGGCTAATGTCACCTGGTTTTACTTGGTGCGGACGTTAATAAACAGATGGACCCAATGATCGGTCTCGCGTACAGCGAGGGACCTGGAAACAAGGCGTTTAACACAGCCATTTAGTCCTTTCACTTTAACGGGTGCCGAAAACCAGTTTCTCTAGGATTCTATCGCTGTGTTACCTAGCCACCATTCTACAGCTGGAGAATCTCAAAGAGATAGGGAGCTGTGTGAAATGTCATCGGGCGGTTTTATTCATCCGTTCATTTAAATGCGATTACCGTAAGAACGTGGAACCCGTTCGCTACGAAGCCTGTCGGATATTTTTGACATCGCTTACGATTATCATCATTATATATATCATATCGTTCCTTTTGTACACGTCCGTTTTCGTGCTTATGTTTCTCCGTAGTTCCATTTCTTGTTTTATTAAGGTCTCGAAAATAATCTGTTATTTTTCTCTAAGTGATGGGGGAACACTTGCCAACGGCAGGATTTCTGGTCGTCCACTTAAATCAGAAGTATACATATCTGAAGGTGATGCATAATTGAAGGATTTTTCAAGTCCTCCTTGCTCTTTTTCTGCTGCAAAGAAAAGGCAGACTAAATGATATGCACTCAAAAAGGTTTGAAAATAACGTGAAAAACAAACCTTCAATCCGGTGGTCATGCGACTGTAGTTCCAGCCCCAGAGTCCGTGTTTATTATTATTATTATTATTATTATTATTATTATTATTATTATTATTATTATTATTATTATTATTATTATTCAGAAGTAAACCCACATTCACATGAGCTTGAAATTCAAGCTTCCAAAGGATATAGTGTTCACTTGAAAGAAGATACAAAAGATAATGCGAAAAACAGAAAGAAGAGACCAGTTATTATAACAGAAAAAATGATAAATTAATAAATAAATAGATAAGAATATAAATGAAAGAGTAAAATACAAGAGTAAAATGCAAGGTGAATTGTTGTAGGGTAGCAACGCATTACATCTTCGCTTGAACCTTTGTGGAAACAGTTTGGAAGCTATTTACATGGTTGTTTGTTAAGTTTCCTCTGTGGTATTCTAAAGTCGATGAACTGATTTAGAGATCAGACAATATGACGTTGTCTTGGGGTTGCTCAAGGCCTTGTTGCCAAGAAAGAATCCAGCTGATATTTTAAGTCTTGTATATTATTTTAGTACATTTTTTCTAGTCTACGTAACTTTCTTTGCATTAATTCATTATAGCTGAAGAAGATCCTGGAGAAGGTTCGAAGTCCCTGTGATTTTGTTGCTCCTTCAGACATATACTTCGTAATATACGACCTTTTTATTGTATCAGATAATAATAAGAATAAAACACGACATTGTTAGAGACTTCAGACACATCATTAAAATATATTGAAATATTATAATGAAGCCATTTTCCATAAGACTTAATGTGGACGTATTTCTCTCTCTCTCTCTCTCTCTCTCTCTCTCTCTCTCTCTCTCTCTCTGTGTGTGTGTGTGTGTGTGTGTGTGTGTGCGTGTCAGATGACGATTAGGCTAAAATATGTATCCTTAGAGGATTCACTCTTTCTGTCTTTAGGGTAACAATTAGGATAAATTATTACGCTGATATACTTTCTCTCTCTCTCTCTCTCTCTCTCTCTCTCTCTCTCTCTCTCTCTCTCTCTCTCTCTCTCTCTCTCTCTCTCTCTCTCTCTCGTGTCACTAGCAGACTTGAAATATGTTTCCGGAAAGCGTTTGCAACACTGTTAATGGGCGTGACCTACCAACAAACCTTTCGCACTGAAGAAAAAATTAGAGGGGAAAAATCCACGTATTGTCTACCATATGCCACTACAAATGTCGGGCTTTTGATTGTTGATCACAGTTTATAATCCAGTTCTGATGGCCTGTGGTTTTTTTCAACATGAACTAGCTGCCTGGCCAGATTACTAGTACTTTACCATTTAGATATAGAGCATGACACGCTTGATTTTTGTTTTGTCTTGCTGTTATTTTCATTTTTCTTACTTGTTTTACTTCGACAAAGATGAGAGCGAACAAGACAAACTTGATTCTTTATTTGCAATTTATTTTTTATCTTATTTCCGCGTGTCTTACTTCGAAGAAGTGTCTTAATTTGTCATTTTTATTCTATTTAACGCCCTAGTGTCTTACTTCAACAAGATAGAACAAGGCAATGGCATAATTTTTTTAATTCTTCCGTCCTAAACGATAAAATCGAAGATGAGTATGACAAAAGCTTTCTTGATTTCGAATTATTTATATTTTCTGCTGTCTTTGAATAGGCAAAATAACCGTCTCATCATGATTTAATGTTTAGCTTAAGCCAACCCTCTCATTTATGAAGGTTATCGATGTGTCCACACGCTTTATCCAAGTATAAAAAACACTGCAAAAACTATTCACTGCGCGTTCGCTCTCGGATTCGATCCGCTTACCGTAGCATAACCGCCCGTTTGTCGTCTTCCTTTCCTTCTTGTAGTCGAGTAAACATGAAGGTCTCTTGCTGTCTACTGACCAGACAAATAACTCCAAAGGGACTCTCAGAAATGAAGTCAATGATTTTTCCTTTGATTGAGGTGAGGCGTTTCTCGTGCCTTCAGTGTTTTAATGGAATGGCACTCGAGGCCCAAAGGAAAGAGAAATCATTTCATTTCTCAGACGACTGCTCATTTCTCTTATTGTTATATTCGGATACCCACTCTAACAAAGCCTCGACCGTGTTTTTCTCTGTGTCTGAACACTCGCAAAATGTCATCAGTCTTCGAGGTACCCGGTCCTTCCCCTGATGACTGCTTGTAATGTCTGAGGACAAATTCGTCAGTCGCCCCCCCTCCCCCCCGCCCCCCTACTGTTTAGCACACTTGTCAAGTTCGGTTAAATGGCGTTTGATTTTCATGCATGGTGTAGCATTTTTCTTTATTTATGAAAACCTATGTTCGCATTCTTTAGGCGCCAACTTTGATAATCATTGCATAAGGACCCACCTCAAGTCGGTCTCGAGATGAAATTATTATTCAGAAGTAAATTAAAAGTGTTTTTATTAAAGTTTTCTTTATGATCAAGATTTTCAGTAGATGGCTACCAAGAAAAGCCAAAAGCTGTCGTTCATAAGCGCCTCGTATATCCTTGGGGAAGCGAGTGTAGCTTGCATCCACATCCCAAAAATACTTGCTGAAGACAGGAATAGTAACAACTTCTGGACGGATCCTGTAAAAAGAAAATTGCACACATGCACACGCACACATATATATACATGCGTGTATGTATGTATGTGTATGTATGTATGTATCAGCATGTCTGTGGCTGTGTGTATCATGTATTTGTGTGAGAAATGCACGAATGCTCTTAAGATTCACAAATGACCCTCACGTACCTCCTTATAAGGCTGCAAATTTAGTTGATTGTTAAACCCGTTTCCATCTTGAGCAAAAACCAGAACAATGTCAGTGAAAAAAACCTAGACACTATCTTTATTACTGATGTAGGATAATCGTCTCTGAGAGAGAGAGAGAGAGAGAGAGAGAGAGAGAGAGAGAGAGAGAGAGAGAGAGAGAGAGAGGGAGAGAGCAGCTAAATACACTTAAGATGTCAAAATGTTGCATGCATAAGGTACTTAGCAAGTCAAGAACGTGCAGTCATTTTCCTGTCTGCTTCTTTTTTCTTCTCTTTCTTATTCTGACAGGAATGCTTTGACATGAACATTGTCAGAGGAACAGTCTTCACTATGCTAATAACTCACAGAGTGCCTGCCATGTGTTAATTTCTATAGAGGAACTGTTTCTTATGAACTTGTCGTTAATAATCATACGTTGCCGTAATTGTTTGATACACTTCATGGACATTTATCAGATATTTATAGCAGCATCCAGAACTTCCCTGGATCCTGATTTATAGGAGGTGAATTAAGTGAGATGTCTATTCTGTGAAAGATTGGTATGGGCTTTCCGAAGTAACTTGTTCAGGTGAACAAATTTCAACTTTTCGTGGGTCTAGTTTCAGAGGATTGTGGTTTCGAATGCAATCATCTTTTAATTTCAGCTTTGTTATTAGGAATACGAGAGAGAGAGAGAGAGAGAGAGAGAGAGAGAGAGAGAGAGAGAGAGAGAGAGAGAGAGAGAGAGAGAGAGAGAGAACATCTCATACGTAAGAATCTTGATTAACCGATACCATTGCCATTCAGAGTAATCGATTGTCGATCTGCACAGTATCTTCCCATTTAAATTAAACTTCTTATTGATTATTATGATACGTTTAGACACCAGCTGTTGAGTAAGTTGTTCAGACTTAATTCCCCATGCCTTTTAGTGCATAGAATTTCTATGGAAACTCCAGCAATGGTGAGCAGTTCAGTTAACCTACGTAAAACAACAGATTTATACAAGTCTGTCTCAGGTAGAACGGACGTGCAGCTATGCACCTGTTTCCTTCGTTACCCAGTAATTTCCAAGGAAGTCTGGTCGACCTTAAATCGTTTGACATTCATGATAAATAACATTCCAGCAGATTACTCAGAGACGTAATGAAAGGGTGTGATTTAAAGAGCGAGTTCCTTTATCCACTCACACACACACTCACACGTTTCATTCACTATTAACAGTACAAGAGAAAGAGAGAGAGGGGGGGGAGGGGCAAATTTTCATAAGATGATAAATTCCGTGATAATTGATATCATTTTTGTTACGGAGTATTATCAAACGAGTCTTTCATCATGCTAATTCTAGTAATCAAAATTAATTAGAACCTCCCCCTCAGTATTAACATCTTCCAAAAAGTAATGCCAGACATCAGTCGACACCTCAAGGTTATTTATTTTGTGGGGGGCTTGGATGGACGACATAGCGTGTTGTCGCAGTCCCAACAAAAGACTAGCGGGCGATGACATTGCATAAATCACAAGTTCGAGGACATCTCTTATGAATTACCTGTTTTTATAAAGCCTAGACAGCCCAACGTTCTAATAGTATTTAACACAGTGCCTGCTGATCTTAGATGCCTTAAACTGGTTCAGTTTTGGGGTAAGATTTAAGGACTCCATAACTTGTGCTCTTTTCACAATACGTAAAAAAAAAAAACTGCCACTGAGTCTCTGGATGCTTCCTTATCTATTGAGATGAATTCCTGTACGGCATCTATTCACTTGCTTTTTTAACAATACCTACAGGAAGATTTAAACGGAAGCACCAGGGAGCACCACTGGTTATTAAAAGGCTTTAATTGCATGCCGCCATGCCCTACGAAATATTCATCAGTCTAAGGCAAAATGTGAAATACGATAATGGCTTCCGCTGGCAGCATAATAACTTCTCCGCGATCATTCTTTGTCACTAATTGCACAGGATGCTCATTGCGAAGGAAAATATAAATTCATAACATCTCAGTTGTCAGACGAGGGGGCGATGCTTTGGAACACATACACAAACAAACATACACACACACGCACATTGTAAAGCCATTATAATCATTACATGAAGGGCTCCTGGGCAAGAATTATCTGAACTCATTATGATTATTATTATCATTAAAATAAGTATTGGTATTATTGATATTATCATTATTATTGCTCCTGTTATTATTACTGATGAAGATCTAAAATCCTTAACAGTGTTTGAGTAACATATTTAAAAAATACCAGCTCCACTCTCATTATCAACAATAAATAGCCGATTAGCTAAAATAAACAAAGCTTACGTTGAATCCTATGCCAAAAAAAAAAAAAGTTATTTGGCAGTTTCCAAAATGGAGGCTCTTCCGTCGCTCTCGCTGAACAACAAAAGAAAGAGACCGGCCAATGGGAACTCGTAAATTGTTTTTTTTTTTTTATTTTTTTTTTTTTTCTGGCATGGGAGTTCACGTTGTTTATGCGGCTCCCGAAAGCGTGCAAGTTTCCAACTCATCATTTTCATTCTTGACATTTTTTAGTATATTACGCAGATACAATTGTGGAATTTTACTTCTTCAGTTGAGGGCTTTTGTTTATTATTATTATTATTATTATTATTATTATTATTATTATTATTATTATTATTATTAACAAGTGGTGTGTTAATGTTTATTCATTTGATGCTAAATCAATGATGAGATCTAGTGAGAAAACTTCAAAGCCTTATAACCGCCGTTGCAGAATAAGAATTATCATTATTATCATTATATATTGGTGATGATAATGAGCCTATCATTATTATCATTATATATATATATATATATATATATTGGTAATGATAATGAGTCTAATTATTTTAGGGTTTGTTCCTATGTTTCCCTCATCATCTGATCGTACGATATACATATGCGAACATTAGCAAACATGATTCTCTCTCTCTCTCTCTCTCTCTCTCTCTCTCTCTCTCTCTCTCTCTCTTACTTTATTTCATATAATGTCCTTGTGCAGATAATTACAGAAAATATTAAAAAACCTTTTTCGCAATCACAAACAAAATCCACCGGTGTGAATGTATTTCTCTCTCTCTCTCTCTCTCTCTCTCTCTCTCTCTCTCTCTCTCTCTCTCTCTCTCTCTCTCTCTCTAGGGTACTAGAACTGCAGGTATTGTTAAAGGGTGTTGCAGCGTCTCTTCGGTCCCCAGCTGCGCCCACTTTTTAATCTTTTACTTTACCTCCATTCCCACTTCATTTATTTCATCTGTCGTTCTTCTCTAACTATTAATACTCAAGGCATATGTTGGATTTTCTCACAGGTTCGCCCTCAGATCCTTGTACTTCATTTCATTTGCTTTCTAGGCATCTCATCCTGTTGTCCAACTCCTCGATCTCCCTCTGTTTACTGTTTTAAGCCTAAGTTCCTCAGTGTTTGGCTTTTAGCCCATACCCAAAATCTCACGATTCATTCTCTCTCTCTCTCTCTCTCACTCTCTCTCTGTCTCTCTGTCTCTCTCTCTGTCTCTCTCTCTCTCTCTCTCTCTCTCTCTCTCTCTCTCAAACACACACACACACACACACACACACACACACCCACTATTTTATTCCTCCGTTCATCCAATCAAAACAGACCCTTTGTATCGCAATCGCGAACGAAACACGTCCCGGATTTTACTGCTCGCTATAATTACAGAAGAATAGCTCGGGCCGCTCCTTTTTATGGCTCCAAAAAATCTTAATTCGCCACCCTTTCATGGCGATTTTTATGGCTCCCTTAAGGGAAACACTTCTTTATGGATCGTTTTTCAGTACCCGAACCCACGCAGCTCACATCTACGATCTGTAACAGGTCTGTTCGCATAGGAATTATCTTTTAATGAGCACTGAGGTACTACTATACTTATTATCATTAGTATATTATTATAATTCCCAGGAAAAGCATCAGTTTTCTAGGCCGTTCATTTTATTGTAAATATCAGAGTTGTTACATTTTCGTAATGCTTACCTTAGTTTTTGTCATTTTTATTTATACTTATTATCATCATTATTATTGTTGTTGATTTTGTTGTTGTTAAGTATACCTTAGTTTTTACCAGACCACTGAGCTGATTAACAGCTCTCCTAGGGCTGGCCCGAAGGATTAGACTTATTTTACGTGGCTAAGAAAAAAAGTTAAGTATACCTTAGTTTTACCAGACCACTGAGCTGATTAACAGCTCTCCTAGGGCTAGCCCGAAGGATTAGACTTATTTTACGTGGCTAAGACCCAATTGGTTACTTAGCAACGGGACCTACAGCTTATTGTGGAATCCGAACCACATTATAGCGAGAAATGAATTTCTATCACCGGAAATAAATTCCTCTAATTCTTCATTAGCCGGCCGGAGACTCGAACTCGGGTCTAGCAAGTGCTAGCCCTCAACGCTACCGACTCTCCCAACGAGGAACTATGTTGTTGTTGTTGTAACGAACACACACCGCCTTTCGTTGCAACACAAGTTTACCAAGGAACTCTAATCGCCACACACAAGGCAAAAAAGAGACCCACATGTCTTAACGATCTACGGCAAGGAAAAGTAGAACCCCTTCGCAAAACCGCTCCGTAACCATACAGTAGTGACGTCATACTCACCGCAAATTAGAGCTGACTGCCTTCCTGTTGCTATTCGCCAGTTTTCCGCAACTTCGGTTTGGTTGTACGTCTGGCAACGACAGAATTTATTCTGCATCATGATACGTGTCGGGATTCGGTTATACGGTACCCGTGGACTGTGGTTGTTTTCCTGCCCCCCCTGAGTGTCTCGTTTGAATGCGATTTCAAACATAGGGACTTTACATTCTCTCTCTCTCTCTCTCTCTCTCTCTCTCTCTCTCTCTCTCTCTCTCTCTCTCTCTCTCATGCGGATTCGTTTTCCCAATCCAAAGAGAAATTTTGGTTATTGCTTCTAGGCAAAATTAGGAATGATTCGAATTTACATGGAACAAGCCCGCAGGGGCCACTGACTTGAAATTCAAGCTTCCAAAGATTATGGTGTTCATTGGAAAGAAGTAAGAGGATGTAAAGGGTAAAATAGAAAGACGATACCTCACTTATCTAAAGAGAAAAAAATAAATAAATTAACAAATTAATAAATGGGATCAAAATGTAAATTATTAAAATTCAAGGAGAATTCTATTACAGTAGTAATGCATTACATCTTCGCTTGAACTTTTGACGTTCCAATTAAACTACTTCCTCAGGGAGACCAATTCCATAGTCCAGATGTCTGCGTTTGTCTTAGTTCCTCACTGGACGGGTTGGTATCGTTCTTGGTTAGCACTCTGCTGGGCCCGCGTTCGATTCTCCGACCGGCCAATGAAGAATTAGAGAAATTTACTTCTGATGATAGAAATTCATTTCTCGTTATAATGTGGTTCGGAGTCCACAATAAGCTGTAGGTCCCGTTGCTAGAAAACCAATTGGTTCTTAGCCACGTAAAATAATTCTAAACCTTCGGGCCAGCCCTAGGAGAGCTGTTAATCGGCTCAGTGGTCTGGTTAAACTAATATATACTTAATTTGTGTTTGTCTTGACTCAGCTCGAGAACGGTTGAACAGACTGAGATGAATCAGCGAGAAAACGTTCAGTGGGTGAACCCCTGTGGGTGATTAGGGTTTGGTACATTTCGATGAAGAGGTGACGGATTACCGTCATCGACTAAATAATATATCTACTGTAAGGATATTTCTAATCCATGAGAAATGAAACACCGATTTAGAGCCATAGATTTTGTAACCGACTTCAATTACGATGTACTCGTATAATGGCGGCTTGTCGGAGGCATACTCCCTGTTAGGGCTATAACTTCAAGTTTTCACTTTCACGTCCATTTCCTCCTCCTCCTTTCGTTTTGATCAGACTCTGAAATACAGAAGTCAGGCTTAAAATATAAAGGATAGATACGAGACAAGAAAAAAAATGAACAAACAGTTTCAGGCATCAATGACAAAATTAAACATCGTTACTCGCGTTGGTTCATATGTAAATATAATACATATTACTTTGCTAGCCTTCCACAAGATACTTCGGTTAACCAAAGGTTGAATAAGCTCTCGTGGCACATAGAAAAAAAGTCTCGTCTAGTTTACATGAAGAGAGAGAGAAAAAAATCAGCTTTAAAGGTCACCTTTGGCGCCGGTCAACAAACCAAGCCCTTCTTCCTGGAATTCAATCCAGAATCCAATAATGGCGTTGCGCCACCTGAGTTATTTTGACTTTTACTATAAATAATTTCATGTGTGATGAACCAATTTCTTCTCAGCTGTGCGCTCAGAATGTTCATGTAACGTTGTGAGTCTCAGTCAGTGAATATTATGAATCTTGACTTTTTTTTTTTTTTTTTGTAACAAAAGTTTATTTCCAATTTGTCTGTTGGTTAAATCACATTTTAGATTGCATGCAAATGTTTAATACGCGTGAAATATCTTTTCGTTTTTTTTTTCATACTTAAAACTTCCACTGCTTCGCAGATTAGTAAGTGCTCTTCATCTTTATAACTTATATGTAGACAAATGACACGCTAAGGTATTGTTTTGTATCAAACAATTCAAGTGCTGAAGCATTATTACTCGTATTGATCCCATGGCATGGTGTTTTGAGATTCAGTACTATTTAAGAGAGAGAGAGAGAGAGAGAGAGAGAGAGAGATGGATGGTAGGTGGGTTTCTTTCTTGTAGTGTTGATTTTAGACGCTGCAAAGGCAGACGAGGAAGGGAGTGTGTTATGTTGAGGGAGACACAAAGATATGCTCTACACTTCTCTGAAAATCTTCCTTTTATACCTCAGTCTCGTAAACATGCACATACACACACATATTTATACATTTAAATGTGTGCGTCAATGTGTACGGGAGTGTATCATTGACTGAGCCTTTATTAACAAATAGGGTCTCGACGAAAAAATCCCGTAACAATTCATTGTTCATTTTATAGCCAAATTCGTAACGGGAATTGTTTTGCATTAACCTTCATATAATCCTTACTTCCTGTAAATGCTACCCTTTATTAGCGTCATAAAGACAGCAAGAAAATGTTCAATGAAAATGCGATCGTCATAAACTCCCCTTGTAAGTCATTGGTCTTTTTAAATCGCACCAAGACAAGATAATTAGCAGAATGAACTCTGTTTCTTTGAACAATCTTGGACGGCCCGATGCTGGATGGTCAGGCGGTAACTGAAGTTTTCAGGAAACGGCCCCGCCATCTGATTATAAGCAGTCATCTCGAAGACTCGTTTCGCGCAGATGTGCTACAGCGAATTAGAAAAAAAAAAAAAAATGAAAATATATTGGCGCTCCTGGCCCAGGGATTATCAGCCTTGCTTCTCCGGCAAGACACCCCGAGATCGATTCCGCCACAGAGAGAGAGAGAGAGAGGGCGAGACTTGGGCCCGTTTCCTGAAAAATATAATGTGTCTCTGGAAATCATGCACTTAGTGGTCAGTAGGCTGAGGTGGGTCGCAGTCAGGGAGGTGAAGGGCATAAAGCTAGGACTTTCATATATATCTGTATAGAACAGTAAGGTGCAGCAAGTAACAGTGATTCGTGGAATACAGAGAAAATTCCACGTGCTGGACGTGGATAGTTCGAAATCCTGACCAAATAACTACTTCATCTCCCGTTTTTAGCCGATTGTTCAGTCACCTGTAGACCTACACAAACAAGCACACGTGGATGTACGAGAGGGTGCTCTTATGAATAGACCCAGCGACACCAGCAATCAGAATTAATGCCCTGCGGACAAAAACGTCCACAATGACAGCACAAAAGATGGCTATTATCTCCGTTACTGAAGAGGAGAGGAATGAGAAGGTCAACACGTACCTTTAGGGCTATTTTGATCAAAGGATTACCAGATGTCAGTCCTTCGAATTTATTATATTATTCTACAGGTTAATTTGAATAATATTGTCAAATCTGTACGTTCATGCCAAAGTTGGCAGCTAACCGGGAAACCTGTGGAGGCAAGATTAAAAAAAATGGTTTTTTTTTTTCAAGCTTGTAGTATTATCTAGTATAATTTCCATTTTAATTGCAACACATGCGTATCCAATCTCACAGCAATCTTCACGCGTGAAACAACATCACGTAAAACGAAAATATCGCTTCAAGGAAGTTCATTATTATGCAATTCAAGACTTAAAGAAAAAAAATGGGATGGAAATTGGACGCTGGCAACTGGTCAACATCCTCAGGAAAGCAGTACCTCCATCCCAGACCCCCAACTGAAGGCCCTCCCCGGCACACCGCAAGGTCCAATAATTACTCAGACGACCCTAACAACACGTCATTTTATTCAAATGTTTTATCATATCCAAAACTGGGAATGTATTTTCTCATGTGGGATGGAACGAACCAGAAGACTTTTACCATTACAGTATAAATCTCAAGTATGTATTGTGTTTTTTCTTTATTTCACGCGGATTACAAAAGTGAAAAGTGCGGTTGTTTGACAGCTAAGCCTGAATATTGTGTCATGATCACTACCGTGTGTGGAAATCGTATGCTCATTCAGGACTTTTCAAGTGAAAACCCTCAAGTGAATTTTGAGGAGCGAAAAAGCATTTCGTACGTGGACAGACCAGAACATATACTACGTTCTAAAGCCTGTTAACGAAACAGTATGCCAAAGAAAGAAGAATAATGGAACAGGTAAACAACTATAACACTTTCCTTATATAAACTCGAAACAAAAGCACCTCCACGGCAAGACCCAAGAAGGCAAACATTGCCTCCTTTTGCAGCGGCAGTTGCATAACCCACTCATCACCGTAACGGCGATCTTGAATGCCAAATGAGAAAAGAAAATAAAGGGATGGGGGAAAAAAGTCGTCCGGTCATCCTTGGTAGCTCGTTTCACAGAGGCGATTATCGCTTGTCCCCACACCGGGGCAGCCGAGCATTTCATGCAGTGTTCAAGCTTTAATAACTCTCAGTGTTTTGCATGGTTATGCAACGGGGGATGATGCAGGTATTAGAGCGACATTAACTGTGATATTTATAGCGGACGAGAGGCTTTTCTTTGTTACGAGAAGGAATCATGGGAAGCAGTCTCACGTTGTGAACTTCGTGTCCGAGCATTTTATTGACGTCAACTTAGGAAATTCCATCAAATCACAGGCTTTCAGGAGAATCAGGCAGGTTACTACTTCCACTTCATAACTCTCTCTCTCTCTCTCTCTCTCTCTCTCTCTCTCTCTCTCTCTCCTCTCTCTCCTCTCTCTCTCTCTCTCTCTCTCTCTTAAGAGAGCGTGCATGCAATCTGATGCATATGAAATGTACACGGCATAGGCCACTCAATTGGGATATTTTAGTCTATGATTCAGTTTTTGTTGGTCCATATATCACACACACGCTCTATCACAATTTATGAATAATATATATATATATATATATATATATATATATATATATATATATATATATATATATTATATATATACATATACATATATATATATAAATATATATACATATATATATATATATATATATATATATATATATATATATATATATATATATATATATAATTTATGATCCCGTCGCTACGGGCGAAACCGCCCATAACGAAACAGGTTCTTCCAGACAGGAAGCATAATTAAACTTCAAACGAGACCGAACCGTTTTTTAAAGGGCCCATACTCAGAAGCAAAGCGGGCTACCCCAGACATTTCTTCGCTGGAAGCGCTTTATCCATATTGTATTATGGCTCTCTCTCTCTCTCTCTCTCTCTCTCTCTCTCTCTCTCTCTCTCTCTCTCTCTCTCTCACTTAAGAGAGAGAGAGAGAGAGAGAGAGAGAGTGGTTAGAGGCGACCAGCTCCCCCTTGAACAGGATGTATGGGCTGAGGCAAATGCTGCTTTCCTCACGCTAGAAGGTCATTACACCCCTGAGCGCCACATGTTCAAGAAGTAATTGTCATGGTTTTCGGCTCTGCTCACCTGTTCTAAGCCCTTAAGCCTAATTCTATGGAGGACAACATGCAATAGGCTTATGACGCAGCGATTTTTTTTCTGTGCCATGCCTTCCATAGCCCTCGTGTTCAGAAAACTGGTAGAAGTTTTTTTAAAATTTCTGAATTACTGCGTATTTTGTGTATTCTTTCTTCTGTCTTGCTTTTCATACACATTAAAACTTACCCACATACGATTTTATATATATAGGTTATATATGTATATATATATATATATATATATATATATATATATATATATATATATATATATATATATATATATATATATATAGTATGTGTATATATACTGTATATATAAAACATATACTGTAAGTAGGCCTATGTAGTCATTCACCCTTGCAGTCGGATTACACGACGGGAAGATTTGCAAAAACACACGTCACCCAAACACTATATATATATATATATATATATATATATATATATATATATATATATATATATATATATATATATAGTGTTTGGGTGACGTGTGCTTTTGCAAATCTTCCCGTCGTGTAATCTGTGACTGCAAGGGTTAATGACTACATAGGCCTACTTACAGGTGACTTCAACCAGCCACACTCCACCAAGGGTGCTCTGAGGGACCCGCAAAAATTCATTGGACACATTCACCATAGCAGAAACATTCGAATAATCATGCAGTGTACTCCGTGTTTAGTGTCAAATCCACACTATTTAACACTCAGATAAGAAGCCTTTAATTTTTTCTTTATAGACTCGATATTTCCAGTCTTCCTGATGAGAGCTTATTGTACAATCTTGAGGCTACAAATGTTAGGGTGCAAGATTAACATTCGAAGTGCCTCTTGGATCAGATAACTTCAAACCGTCTGTAGCAGGTCGTCTGTTGATTCCATTCGCTGGCTGTTTTGCGGGGAGCAACCCTTTCAAATATTTATGGTACCCAGTCTGGATAGCTTGTTGAGTCATGACACATTTTAAACATCATTCCAGCTTAGAGGCATACAAACCCAAATACATGCATACAAACATGCATTCACAAGCACAGTTATCAATGAAAATTCAGTTCGGGAGTAACAGAAGATAATGCTTAATATTGCTACAGTTATCTTTCTTATAGCGCTATGTCTAATTTCTTTGTTCGTGAGTTACATACTTAACTCTGGATTATTGTGAAAAATCTGGGCCTTGAAATAAGCAAAGAAGTGACAGTTAGCCATCATCCTTTTAACTAGGAAAATCAGAGGGATAATGAGACGGCCAGAGCCTAAAGGTCACCGCAGTTGAGAGAGAGAGAGAGAGAGAGAGAGAGAGAGAGAGGGAGGGGTGGGTGGATTGGGCTGGCTACAGGAAAATTACCAGCAATTGGATTCAAAATAAGAAATCAGTTTCTCCTTCTCCTTGCTTACAATGACCGCCATCGTCGAGTCATTTCCTCAACATTTTAGGGCCTTCGCTTCTGACCGAAATCCTTAATGGCCATCTTTCTTTCATTTTACCGCAGTTTGGAATTGTCATTGCTTTTTTATTACTATTATTTTAGGTTGCTGGACATTCATAATGTGTTTTCTTTGTGTCTTTTTTTCCCCGTCTTCGTTTTCTTCTTCGAGCTTCTTGCTTGCTCATCAAGACACCTGACTCTTCGTTCAGCGGACGTCCAGTGCTCTCTCTCTCTCTCTCTCTCTCTCTCTCTCTCTCTCTCTCTCTCTCTCTCTCTCCCGTTTAAGGTTTAGCAGCTACGGTTATTAACTTGCGATATAAGGCAGCAGCTTTGCCTAGAACACAGTCTCACAGTACAACAGATTATGAATGATGGTTTTAATTCACTGTCCCGTCTTTCAGTTATAAACGAATATTGTACGCAAAATTACTATTAATTCACAGAGCCCACCATTTTCACTTTTAGTTGTTTGGATTAGCAATAAATGATTTTACGCAGCAATCTTATTCTACTTTAATTTTTACTTGTTAATCTATTTTTTTAATTACAATCTCCGTCTCTTGAGTTCAGAGATAACTGTACGTAAAATGCTGCGCCTGACAACCTAAATTTCATAAAAAAAAAAAAAAAAATCAGTCGGTGTAAAGAGCGTGGCGCCAATGTACTGATTACAGAAAAGACACCTTTGAAAATGCGAGGGTGCTTTGACTGAAAGGGTCAAGAGAATCATTCAAGCCCTTCCCAGGCACCTTAAAAGATCTAGTAGTAGTAGAAGAATTATGGACTGGAATTGTGGACTGGTCTTTGAAAGGTCTTGAGGGAAGGGAATGCTGGAAGCAATGCATTAAGGGTATGGTTGTAGGTAAGGGGAATGAAGGCCATAGAGCATGGACGAGAACTGGAATGACTGATAAGCTTACATTTAATTTTTAAAAAATGGCGGCATTGAGCCACCGTAACGGAAAATACGAACAGTGGGAAGTGTGGTGACAGAACACAGATAATGATGACGATGATGTCTGAGTTCGTGTGAAAATAATCCCTGTATTCAAGAGAGGATCGAGCACAAAAAAGTATTCATTAATCGTCTCTGAGAAAGTTTATTAGGGTACCCTAACTATGCTGCTGTCCATTTTACATATATACAAATATAATATATATATATATATATATATATATATATATATATATATATATATATATATATATATATAATGTAAGTGTGTGTGTGTGTGTATTGTAAAGCAACTATCTCCATTTTTAAAGGAGCCTGTTCAGTGTAAGTGATGCATAAGGGATATTGCTTTAAATAATAATCATTCGTCGTCCCAATTTTACTTACTTCAGACTAGTTTTTTCCAGCATCTTCAGCTGAAAGATACTCTTCCGCTCTAGTTGGCATGTGCACGCATGTCACTAACAATAGAGAGAGAGAGAGAGAGAGAGAGGGAGAGGGAGAGAGAAAGAGAGAGGGGGCGGGGGCGGCGGGAGGGGTATTTGAACAAAGAAGGCCGAGAGACTCCGGACCAGATTCTTCTGACCTGTTTTCCTAACCATACAAAAAGTGGTGTAACCATACACAAGATCAATTATGGTTTAAGTAACTTTCAAGCCTTTAAAGCATAGCAAATTCTCTCTCTCTCTCTCTCTCTCTCTCTCTCTCTCTCTCTCTCTCTCTCTCTAAGAAAATTAATTTAAAATTTTGTTTTTATGGTTAAGAAATTAATTTAAAATTTTAGAATAACAAATAATTCGATTGATTTATTCAGTCCTTCTATTTGATTACTTTCAGGTTCATTACTGTTATATCTGTTCGCTTTATTTACTGTCATCCTTAGTAATTCAACCTTTCCATTCACAGGAATCGCTGGATTCCCCAATATCACCTGCCGCTTCCCCGAGTGGAACCCTCCCGTCAAGCACCACGGGAGGAGACGACTTCGACTACTCTCCCTCCGAAGCCTCCGGGAGGGCGCGCAAGCGAGCTCCCAGGGCCTTGACCGGAAAACACGTGAGGCCGGGCACAGGGGCGTCTGCCACGACGCTTCTAACCTTACGCCAGAAGCTTGAGGAAAGGCAGAAGTATCGGGAGCAGTACGGCACGGATCCCCCTATGCCGACGAAGAGCAAAGGGAAGTCAAAGAAGAGGTGAACCGGAGGAGTGAGAGACTCTCGCGTCAACTTGGTTTTCTCTCTCTCTCTCTCTCTGTAGGTTTAATTACAATCAAAACAACCGTCTTTCATATCATTACTTGTAGCTGAAATTGCGTAGGCCTAGTTTAGTTTTGTCTTTATGTAAGCATCTGGTTCTTGATCGGAGCCGTTAATCAGCGTAGTAGTCTTAAGCATATCGTTATCGGAGCCCTTCTTTATTTCCTGCCAGAACAAAGCTCAACCAGGCAGCTGCAATGGGAAGTTGCAATCTTTAAAAGCCCGCGCGTTTACGTATGTTTAAATTTCAAACGCGTTTTGTACCAAACCCCTAAAAATTTCGTCTCGCATTGTTGCTAGTTTATGTGTATTGATTTTTTTTTTATTAGTAGCCCTCTCAAACACTTACTTGTACCAAAGTAGACGTCATTGCAATCCACTAGCTCTCGAGTTTTCAAGGTCTCTTCAAGCCAGTGATCCCAGAGCGCATATTACAAGCAGTAGTATCTTATGCTTTGGAATGAATCAACAGGGTAATCAGAGGTAATGTTGTCTAGTCTATTGAAAAATATTGTTAATGTACTTGGAATCAAATCTAGTTATATTTTACATTGCCACTATTTTTCTCAAGTCTGATAAATATGCAAGAACGGTATACGTTTCACTCCAGGTGTATATTACCACCGATAATTTTTTTCTTCTAACATTGTTTCTAATGTATTATACTAACCATTGTAGATAAACATTTTAAATGAACGTTTTGGGTCTGATGAGCTTTTGAGCTACGTGCTGCTTAAAACCCTCGAGGAGATAATTAAAAAGTAATTATGATTTAGTTATTTTATGAAATGAGAAAAGGTGTGCTATACTCCATTTCCAGAGGTCATTCGCCGACTTAGAATGTGGAAGTTGCGAGATGTAGTCATAGATGTGTGGAGAAAAAATAAAGAATGGATCTCTTCCATAACGTATAAGGGAAGGCAAAACATGAGATATGTATTCCATACTATGTGCCTGAGGAAACGTCTCGACAGGTTTGAAATAGAGGCAGACGCTTGACAAGGCAGGCTGAAGCGCGATGACTATTGTGGGTCTCATCTGTACGTGCTCTGAGGTCGCTTTTCGCTTGAATCGAGACTCCCGCTTCCATTCCTTTGGGGTTAGTCGTGTCAGTGTCGGGTTAACCTCGAGTTATTAAGGACTGTGGACTCCCATAGAAACAGCTCTCTTTCTCTCTTTCTCTTTCTCTCTCCCCCTCTCTCTCTCCCTCCGTGGGCTTGCAGGAAGGGTACGAAGACCCGAGATGCCTCAAGCAATGCCACGTAATTAGCACGCAAAAGAGAAATATAATAGGAAACTTTAGAATTAGTCCTCAGTTCCTAAGCTCGTATATACAACGTGATCTTCTCTAGAACTTTCATCTTATAGATATGTTCATAAAAGCAGGATAAAAAAATTATAGTAATCATCGTGCTAGCTAGCATTTTATGGCCCAAATATTTGATTAATTATTATTCGTTATCTTACACGCTAGTAGTCTGAGAATTCCTTGTTAAAGAGATCAT
>NC_089784.1:15043003-15173003 GCF_040412425.1 Macrobrachium rosenbergii | reverse complement strand
TTATTTGAAAACACTCCAAGCAATTGTACCCACACGTAAAAAAAAAAAAAAAAGACCCACATATCTTATAGATTAGTCGATCTTTGTTACTGCGTAGCTTTAAGGCTGCTAGAACCACTGGTCGCCTCAGCCATGTTGTGTGGATAATCACACACAGGAGCTTTTTAGCGCTGAGTCATAGTGTCCCCACTTCCCACCTTCTATGATGGGATAAAGAATAATGATAATGTAGAATAGCTGTGTTCTCCAGCTGGTTTGGAGAGCTCAGTTAGTTTGCAGGTCACTCCGCTATTTTTTTATTTGTGGTTTCTTTGAGAATTTCCTGCCATGTTAAACTTCCTCTTACAGTGCTTAGATTTTTGCCCTCGTTGGCTCAGAAAGTTTACATGATTTTATAAATCTATTTTTACGTTATATTTTCGCCGTAATATTTTTCGAGACGCTGGAGACATCCGCATGAATGAACCCATTGCTGTAATTAAGTAATGTCCTTATATATAACCGTAACTTTTTAGAATAATCATCTGCGGTTTTCCTAAAATCGTACAGGGCAAAAATCCTCCGATATCACACCGTCTAAATTGGTGATTCCTTTGCTTATATTTAATCAATATGGCTTGTACATTAGTTAACCCTTTCTTAGACTCTTCTCATTGAGTTTATAAACGTTTTATTTATTCATCATCTGTATGTACAGGGCTTCTCTTAATGTAATAACTGAAGATCTATGAACAAGGAACTTAAACCGGCTCCAGCAAATTTTAACTAAAAAAAAAAGTGTTTCAAGAAAATATCAAGGTACTTAGTAGCAGACCAGTACTCGCAATTAAGACAAACGAAGAAACAACTATCATCTAACCGCGGGATGGAATATTGAATGTTTGTTAGAAATGTGAGAGCAGAAAACCAACTAGACCGATATCAGTATCAAATCTCTTCGAAGGTAGTACCCCTGGAACCAGGAACCATCTTTTAGCTTTACAGAAACGCACCACCGGGGACCTTACGAATAAAACCCTCTCTCTTTCCCTTTCGGCAAGCTTATTAAGGGGTGATTCTACGACGCCGAGCCCACATTGGCGCAAGGTCATCTGAATCTAATAATAACAGCAACTACAGAGGAAAGGTGATTGGTGAAGACCTCATGCCCTGAATACTTTCCCAGGAGCAGGAAATTATTTGATTTATGATTTATGAATGTTAGGCCGTCAAGCCAAACACTGGGGCACTTTCAGTGCTTCAGATAGTGAAAAGAGGGAGTTGGAGTGGTTGGATAGCAAAATGAAGTACTAGGATCTAAAGGTGGAACTGAGAGAAAATCCCTCAATTGCCCTAAGTAATAGTGAGAGAGGCTGGACAGCAAGATTGAAGGAAGGGAGCTAGAATGGAGGCATAGAAGGCTTAAAAATGGGCGAAGCTAGGGGCCGAAGGGACGCTGCAAACACTCTTCAGTATTGCCTACAGTGCCCCACTTAAGGTGCAATGGCGGCACTACTCCCTAACGGGACCCAATCTAGATATAGGAACCACGCGAACACCTGAACCGGAAATACCTTTACTGAATAGGAATCAGCCAAGAAGGATAATGTTGGTGACTGTCCCAACTCATCCAGAGGTGGTTTGTGCGGTGGCCGGGAAAAAAATATAGATATTGAGACTCGTGTCGCCCAGACATATTCTTGTTGAATAGTTCAAATACTATTTTATTCTTAGAAGGGAAAGCACAACCAGAGTATGGAAAGGGGCCTGCCTCTATACTCTTCTTTTACTTTAGTCGCTTCCTTTATGACCTGTCATGTCTTCGATTCACTGGACCCTCAGCTCACTTCTACCTTTTTGCCTTTACTGGGTATTGTTGTGATCTTAAAGTCTCCTGCATGCTGAGCTGGGAATAATGAGGCAAGGGCTGGCGATATGTGCCTGATGGTAGGGGGCTTTTTCCCCTCAAGGTGCATAATTTCATGCATTGTAAGGTTTCCTCGGCATATAGATTTGAAACAAGTAGCATGCACTTGATAACTATATCAAATGGACAATATCTCTGACGGGATAAGCGAAATTAAATTATACCAAAGCAACGGTAGCGGTTCAGCACGGCATATAGATATTTGCTGAAAATGCTCCGTCTAACATTAGTTTAGAAGTAAGTGGCTTTACTGTGTACCTTACGGAAAAGAACACTTCGTTTCTATGAATATAAAGTGATCTTTCGAGACTAATTTCCTATATGATACTTAAGTCATTACCCTTAACGTCCTACTAGGTGGCTTCCATGTAGTCGCTACTTATTGATAATGGTGAAAACATTATCTGTCAGTTATATCCATCTTTGACTCACTGTTGAATTCTGTTTATTTGACAATGACGCTTTTTTACAATTTTTTTTCCGCGAGGTGTCACCGAATGTTTTGATGTTATGAGATTGGAGAATGTTATCCATTTCAGTTGTGCGCACTGGGATCTTTTTCCAAATTCACCTCTCCTCCAATGCAGCTGACTTCCGGAATAAAATATGAAAATTAATGGCGTTTATTATACGAATAAACTCATTGCGAAGAGCATTATTGAGCATTATTGCGTAACGCGTTGGCATTGGGAAAACTCCGGAACAATATATGTGGTTTGCAATGTAAATATAGTCGTAAGGAATTATGTAAGTGATCATTTTGTAAGTAATTTTGACATTTGTACTTGTATCAAGTCTCATTTTCTAGGACCTCTGCCTGATTCTCTTCTTTATTATAAGATGATTTTATATGTTTTATAAAAATAAAATTGAAAGTCTGTGTGTGTTTATCTCTGTCCTATTTTTTTTAATCAGCTCTCCGAAAGATTTTATTAACATTAAAGATTTAGTTTCCATTGTTGTTTCATGGGAACCTGCTTGTTATATTTCTAAATAAACAAATGAAATGAATGCGTAAAGTGCCAACTAAAGCAGATTTACAGCCTGAAGTGAAAGGGGATCTACTGAAATCTTGCTATTTTGGGTTACATTGAAACAGAGCAAGAAATTCATGCATCACATGGGAAGCAAACTGCAAAGCTACAGAGAGAGTATAAGACTTGCTGATTGCATCTAGCAACAACAAAAATTACATTTCAAGCTTATTTTGCAACACTGTTACACATGTGTATGCAGTAACAGACAGCGAGAAAATAACCCAAGTTTAGAGTAATTATTGGATAACTATTCGAGGTGTCAGGTAAGCTCAAGAACCAGAATGTTGATCCAGATGCGGTTTGCAGGCATATCAAATTCACTCGGCCTGCCTTCATGGTGCCTGTCTGTGGGGGCGAACTCCAACGATAAAATATCCATTTAATATGATCAAAATCGGTTAAAACTTGTCAAGCCATAATGACGAAGGAACAATAATATGCTTTAGAGGAATTTAGATCTCGGAAAAGGTATGCTTGCCGAAAGGAAGAGACCTATAGAAAATTATAGATACCCGAGCATGAACGGAGGTTTTGATGAAAGGGAAATGACTGAACACTCAAGATCTCTAGAAAAATAAACAAAATTGGCAACTGGAGAAAATTAAGAAAAGCGTTTCCCACATCCTCTATGATAATAACAATCGTATCATTGGTCTGAAATCAGATTTTAAGTGAGAACAATAATCTATGAATGAAAAGCAAGACTTCGGTAAAAAAAAAAAAATGTTAGATTTTAGACACCAAGAATTTAATGAACTCCTGAATGACAGATAACGAGTGGCATAAACATAAACATGCAACACTTCTCAACGCCCTACCGAGAACACATTTGGTCATTTATGGTTTTTTTTAGAATTATGCAAAAGAAGACTTACGTGCAGGCTTTCTCTGGCCGTTTTAACTTTTTCTGTTCGCCCTCAGATCTTAAAAACTACTGAGGCTAGAGGGCTGCAAATTGGTATGTTGATCTTCCATCCTCCAATCATCAAACATACCAGATTGCAGCCCTCTAGCCTCAGTATTTTTTATTTTATTTAAGGTTAAAGTTAGCCTTAATCGTGCGTCTGGCAGCGATGTAGGACAGACAACCACCGGGCCGTGGTTAAAGCATTTTTCACTTGTTTTATTTCTTCCTAAATCGCTTCACCCACCCTGGATCGATCTCGGCCTGCCACGAGAATGAAGAGACAGGATGACTTTGAAATGCCAGAATGGGCTGTCACATTTATTTGAATATAAAGATACACAAAGAATAAACATAACAAATCTGTGTAAGGCAGCATAGTGAATTAGCCTTTATCAGGCTGCCAACAAGATAATGACTATGTGACAGGTGATGTGACAGTGACAGTCAATCATTTTTTATGGTGATGATAATGATGATTGTGATGATTATGAGTTAACTATGGTGATTTAAATTTCACACGTACTGATAAAATAGGCACTATGATGAAGGCAATAATGGCAATATACCAAACAAGATAGTGGTCATTACAAACGGAAACAAAAATATACGTGTGTGTATTTGTGTTATATGTACTTGTGAGTATTTATATACGGTAAACGTTGGTCTAAAATAGTTTTCTTATCTGCACTAAAAAGACTAAATAAATGCAGCACGTGAAAGGTCTTATAAATCGCAATGTCCAGTAAATCTTGTTAGTAATCATACATGTTCCTAACCAAAAAAAAAAAAATCTTACCTGAATGCCTTTACGTAAATAATTTCACAGACCCCTATAAGACATGAGCTATCTCAATAAACTCAAGTTGAAAAAATTGCATTGTTATTCACGCGTTCATTGACAATTTCCCATCCTGCAAACTCGTCCAGAACTCCTTCAAATCCATTGCAAATGATCATGCCTCCTATGTGAGAAAATATTCTCCTGTTTTTTTTTATATTCTTACTTTGGAATGCTTCGAACAATCTGTATTCTTCCCTGAGCTTCTTATTGTGATTTGTGGCTGTGGCTCCTGGCTGAATGTATCTGAAAATATTTGCATTTTTATCGTACCCTTTTCTTTTATTATTTACTTTCTCTTTTTATCTTTACCATTCTATTTTACTCTTTATTTTCCAGTCCATTCTTTTCATTTTTATTTCCTTAGTATCCCATTGTCCAAATAATAGCATTCTATTAAACATCTCATCATGATTGAATTCCCTGGGCATTTGACTCATACGTATTTTCCACCTTCCCCAATTACCGGCTCTGCGACCAAGAACCTACGCTGGCATAAGGCCAGCTTAATCTACAACAACAACCCCTTCGCCAATAACCCGACCCCTTAGAAATCATCATCGTTATCTGGCGGAGGCCCGGCGGGAGGCCTCATCCTTGGCCCTTTCATCTTCGCCCCTCCGTTCAAGATGACGTTCCCTCCTCC
The DNA here is from genome assembly GCF_040412425.1 of Macrobrachium rosenbergii. Taxonomy (NCBI): domain Eukaryota; kingdom Metazoa; phylum Arthropoda; class Malacostraca; order Decapoda; family Palaemonidae; genus Macrobrachium; species Macrobrachium rosenbergii. The sequence continues at coordinate 15,167,669 of NC_089784.1, read as the reverse complement.
GACGACTGCAGGGGCACCAGCTGGCCCCACTCGCGGCCCTGCCCCGCCGACGCCGCCACCTGGCTGCCCTCCGAACTCTGTGTCCGAGCCATCCAGGTCTGTGTCCCCGTCGCCTCCGAGGTGGAGGTCGGTGTCCGTGTCCAGGGACTCCGAGTCCAAGTCGCCGACCATGTTGCCGAAGACACGTCTGCCACCTGTAAAAGCGCATTGATGGATGAGTACACAAGCACCTCATAATACAGAGGGACGGATGAAGACATCCTTACTTCCTATGTAGAATGTTAGAGGCGCAGACATTACAGGTAGATGATCAGACTGAGGCAAATTACTTTTAGATAGAATGAAAGATGGACAGACTCGGATACTTTAAGCACGAGGATAGAGACACGGACATTTTAGGCAAAGAGACTGATGGCTAACAGAAATTTTAGGTAGAAGGATGGGTAGAAAAAACAAATCTCTTGGACAGGATAGAGACGTCGATTGTCTGCATAAGAAGACAGACATTTATAAATTATGGAAAGTCATACGTAAGGAGAGAGACATTTTACCTATTAGAATAGATTGATAGAAGCACGGACAGCTTAGGCAGAAGGATGGAAGCTATTAGAATAGATTGATAGAAGCACTAACAGCTTAGGTAGAAGGATGGAAGCTATTAGAATAGATTGATAGAAGCACTAACAGCTTAGGTAGAAGGATGGAAGCTATTAGAAGATTGATAGAAGCACTAACAGCGTAGGTAGAAGGATGGAAGCTATTAGAATAGATTGATAGAAGCACTAACAGCTTAGGTAGAAGGATGGAAGCTATTAGAATAGATTGAAAGAAACACTAACAGCTTAGGTAGAAGGATGGAAGCTATTAGAATAGATTGACAGAAGCACTGACAGCTTAGGTACAAGGATGGAAGAGACACAGTTTAGATAAAAGAATTCCTGGACAAAGAGACGCTGATGGAGGTTGAACGACATAAGGATAAAGAAGGCCTGCCTCTTAAGTTGAATGCTAGGGTTAAAAACATCTTGGGTAGAAGGACAGATGGAGAAATAGACAGAAACCTAAGGAAGAGAGATAGATTGAAAGACACAAGTATGCAGTGAAGGATAGACAAGCAAACACACACACACACACATCCTGGGTGGTAAAACAGACTCAAAGAAACAGAAGAACATCCTGGAAGAAGGTAAAACAGACTCAAAGAAAAACAAAGAATTCAAAAGAAATTAAAATACGTAAGAATAATTTAATGGAAAATGGAGGCTAGAAACCTTTTTACAAATGATTTAAGGCGTAATGAGAGAACAGTGCTACAAGAATTATTAAATAATCAAACAAATTGATTAATTTGACAAAGACTGTTTTTCAAACCCAAGAATGGTGCATTTATCAAAAGCCTTTATAATAACTTTCGATCACGTTCTGTTATGCATCATACTCCTAAACATTTTGAAAATGCAGACAATGCCAATTAGGAATCATAGAAAAAAAAACTTGTAATCTATTGGCTGCAAGAATGGTAATAAAAGTGTTAAACTTTATTCATGAGCTTTGAAACCAGTGTAATAACTTTTGCCTGAATATGCAAGTGTATTTCAGTACGTGGAAACACCCAGAAAAGACATAAGCATTACTACGGCTGCGTATATCAAAATCAACACATATAAGGTTAATTATTAACCAAAGCAGCTTATAATAAGTTAAAAATAATTAATAGAACGCAAAATAAAACAAATCAATAAATAACGAGACCAACAACTAATCAGCTGATAACAACATCCATGAATACAATGAGCAAGAAATAACAAGTTGAACGGATAACAAATTTTGCATATTACAATATCAACATAATAACAGAGTGAAAAAACTTAATACATAAAAATCATAATCGACAAATAATAAGGTCAATAAAAACACGTAAAAAAGAATATGACCAACAAAAAGAATAAGACCAACAAACAAAAAAATCGGCAATTAACAATATAAAAACATAATGAGGAAAACAAATAAGAAGAATAATTAACAACGAGACCAGCATATAAGAAAATCATCGAGTAACAAGATCAACAACTCCGCTGTGAATACAAAGGTTTGTTATATATCAACAAGTACAAGAACACCACTCCGTGAAGGAATTTAACCGAATAAATAAACATCTTAAGGAATTAAAGACTGTGCAAAGGTAATCGTAATGGGTCTGGTGCGCGTGCAGACAGATTCTTTCCCCACATCCGACAGCAGTTTACAAATTCATTTCCCCATAATGACATGTTTTCCTTGGCGAACATTTATTGAATGTCTGAAATGAACTCGTGAATTTCTGTCCCCCCTCCCCAAACTCAGACGCCTCTCTCTCTCTCTCTCTCTCTCTCTCTCTCTCTCTCTCTCTGAAGATACATATATTTTAACAAGATACTCCCGATATCCACTCGTTTACTCTATTCATTGAGCTATCTACGTATCTATCTAAAAACAGTACCTATCTATTAAATAAATAAAGTCATATGCCTGGAAGGTCTGAGAGTACATACAAGGTTCATTGCTAAGATCCCATTCCCGATAGTTGCCTTAAGAGGAAACAACACTTCGACTGTGGAGAATTACGCCTGTCAAGATTGCTACTGTAATCAAGTACGCGAGTCTACATCAGTCACCCTTTTACCGAGTCGCAATTTGGAAGCCTTCCTGTTTGTGGAGTTCCACCCATCTTGTTTTTTGTTTTGTTTACTATTTTCACCGATACAATGTTTGAAAGTTTTTCCATATCTATGATATCCATGTCAGTTGCAGTAATAAACCCTGGAGTTTAAAATTTTCGTAAAGAAAAGACTTTTTTTTTTTTTATTCCTTTGTACATTTTAGTTTGAAACTTTTTCAACTTACGCATTCACTTCGATCACTTCTTCTATACTAGTCTTTGCTTATCATTAGACTGCAACTGACACTTTTCTCTTGTGTTGCTTATCTCTACTGCCTCTTTCTCTCCACTTTCATTACTTCTTTTCATTTTCAGTGACCTCTCCAAAGTTATCTAACACTAAATCCAGTTCCTCCTCAAGTATCTGACCTTCGTTCCATAAACGTTTAATCCAGGGTGTATCCAGATTTCGCTTTCATCTGTCATTGCCCTGTCTGATTGGCAGGCCAAGAATTTTTCGTTCTCCCGATGGCAACACTGTCATTACTCTTCCCCCCAAGCTGCTTCATTTATCCTTTAAATCATCCTCTAACTTGTGATTACCTGAATTTTATCTTTCTCCTCTGTGTCATTTGGTCAATTCAGTCTTACTTGTTTCTTTTCGTTCTTCATACTTTCTTAATTCTCAGAGGTATTATTATCGGGATTAATTCGCTTACTTCGTCGAATTTTGGGATGATGTTGATAGGACCCTTGCCCTTCCTCGTATTGTCCACCTGCTTTGAGATATCCACCTATTTTCCTGATTTCTAAAGTTGCAGTTTCAACACGACTAACCCTTTTATGCTCTAACAGTAAAATTTATTTATTTGTTGCCATGCCAAGCATTTACAGTCTCAAGATTCTCTACTTACATAATGCGATTATATTCTTTATCTTTGTAAACTCAGGCTTTGACCAAATATGGAACGGGGTCCCTAGCATCTGCATTCTGCATAACAGTCCCCTGTTTTCCTATGTCCTTTACCTAAGTAGGTGGGAAATCCTCCTCCTTCTCTAACTTATCTTACATATATGGCTCCAGCAATCAAGGTGGACATCTGTAAATTTATATAATAGTTTTGTTTTAACTGAGTGTAAACTGATAAGATCAAAAGAGTTCATGAAATGTTCGTGGAATTTTAATCATGGGCCGAGGGTAGGCTGGTCAAACTTTGCAGAGGATCCAAATTATCAACTAAATGTAAACGGTTTATCTTTGGATCAATGGATTATGTCTGCCCGAAGACTGCTTCATCTTGACAAACCCGGGATTAATATCACGTCTTGTCCTGGTGAATACGTGCATGTTTAGGACTATAAATACACACATACATATACATATATAAACATGAGTATGCCAAAAGAAAATACATCGCTTTTTTATCCTTCTCTTGTTTACAGAATTCATTCAAACGTACATTTAAGTTTTACCTTGTCTAGATGTAAAAGAAGGTAGAAAGAGGACAATGAAGAAAAAGAAATTACCATCGGAAATCATACATTTACTGCAAATACCTTTATGAAGTGCAGAAAGTACTAGACACCACTGAAATGCGTGAACATCAGTAACAGTAACAACCATTATTCAAAAAAGAAGAAGAAGAAAAGGAATAAACTAAAATACGAAAACCATGTTGAAGAAATGCGACAACGTTGCGTGCTTTCAAACAGTGCATACATATTGTTGTTTACAACATCCATCCGTCCACCAGTACTCAATCACATGAAATTACGGACTAAGGGAGGAATTTACTCGGCATTTACCTGCCGTTTAAACTACAAGTTGAAAGAACGAGCGACTGAACTTCCTGTTCAGTTTAAGAGCAATATGGATCGATAAAGAAAAGAGGGCCGCTAGGTATCAGTTTAAGAGGAATGTGGATCGATAAAGAAACGAGGGCCATTAGGTATCAGTCAATAAGTAGAATCGCTGTATGAATCGAATATTCAAGCTACAGAAAGCATCGTTCTTTTCTTTATCATGATCGTTTTGCAAAATTAACGCCAGAGCGAAAGGCGTCAAAACGAGAGGAGGCATCTGGGTTCGATTATCTTTTCTACTTCTCATTCTTCTTCCTCTTGAGGTGAGTTATACATCCGGCGAGGGTAATAAAAGCGTTGCTTAGATGAATGATTGCCGATTCGTGCTAGTAGCAGGAACCGGCCAGTTAGGAATAACGTAAACGGGCAACTGCTTTCACGTTACTGTGTCCTTTCGACAGACTAATGTTAGTGAAGGCACGAATCATACAAAATCACATGCACGTACAACACTCATGTGTCAGCTTATTTTCAAAGGTGTCTGGACAAATGCAAAAACATCTGCTAATCCACACAAATGCAAAAGCGTTCTTAGGCAGAACACGAACACAGAAATAGTTATTTTTAGTTTTTTTTTTTTTTATTTGCTCGACGGGGTGAGTGGGGCGGCAGAAACACAGACAGTAATTATTTCCATCCTTAAGAAAAAAAAATAAAAAAACAAAAAAACACGTGTAATCAACAAAGCAAAGTGAACATTTTGCTATATCTCGATGAACAGTTTATAGGAAAAACCAGTTTTACAACATAAGCAAACACGAATTACCTTCAGGCTCACGGGGCTCTTCTGTAAGTGGAAGAAAAAAGAAAGAAAATCAAATTTCAATGAGCAATGAAACATTGGAACAGAGAAGCATAAACGACGTTCAATAGCGTTTGTAAGTGAAAGATTAAAAAAATTAGTCACCTGACGCAACCCTCAGTTAGAACTCAGCCAAAAAAAAAAAAAAAAAACCAGAGTTAATGAGAATCATTCTGAATCTTTTCTCGGCAGTCCATCCATTCAGAACTGCCGTTTTGTCGCTTCTCAAAAGTCATCAGTGAAGAACATTGCGACAGAAACATTGTCACTTTCCTGTTCTGATTTATCGTGGTCAGACTTCCTACCTCGTATTCTGAATCAAGATATATTTCCATCTTTCAGTATTTTCCTACATCATGAAACTCTTGCCTTGCAATATAAATATTAAATATGAATATAAAATATCAGTGTTAAAGTATTAGTCTAGCATTGAATCATTAGTTTTTCAATGGAAACTAAAATCCATAAGAGAGGTAAAGTATCAAAGTTTAGAGAAAGGAGCAAAATATGAGCACTTTTAGTGAAATGAAAGAAAATCAGTCACCTAACCTAGCATTTAACAGAGTGACATCAATAACTGATGCTCATCTTAATTTTTACTGTTAATTTTGTTAAAACTTGATCACTGAAAGGCTGAATAGGTGACAAATAATTGATTTAATTCAATTATTGTTCTAATATAATTCTATCTAGAAAATAGACAAAAGTACATTGGCATTATTCTGTCCGGAAAACAAGAAAACCTATAATAAAACGCATCTTAATCATTATCTTTGGCTACGGATATTTCCATTAACCTTTCACAAGACATGCATCAATGGAGTTTTTGTGATTTTAACGTCAGTCTGATACTATTCCATTTTATTGCCCAGTTCAGTCTTTTGTAGTCTGATTCTGGATAACTTTTAAAAGTATTCTAATCTTTTTAGTCAGATGATATTCAATTTCGTAACAATTTCAGTCTGGCCAGTGAGATTCCATTTAATCTCTTTTGTGACGTCCAGCATGGTTTCTTTCAATCAAGCTCTACCACTCTCCAGCAGAGGAGGAGGAGGAAGAAGAGGAGGAGGAGGAGGAGGAGGAGGAGGAGGGAGGAGGAGGAGGAGGAGGAGCTTACTCCTCTCCAGTAATTTGTTCAGTTCCAGCTACTGTGGATTATTCACCTTACAACACTTCCGATTGATTTGAGTCTTTATCTTACCTTTCCCGCTCTTCTTGGGCTGCGCGTCCAGCATGTTTTCTTTCGCCATGTCCTTCAGGAGCTCGTCCTCATCTTCATCATCGTCCTCGTCATCGTCATCGTCTTCATCCTCGTCCTCGGAGTCATCGGCAGCCCCGCCAAGACGGTTCTCTTCGGTCCGTAGTTTCTCGAGCAGCTTTCTCGTGGCCGTCTGGAAAGGGAACAGAATATTTGATGACCTCGGTTGTTGTGACGTCTGTTTATGTTATTCAATCAATCAAAAATTATTCACCTCGGTCTTCTGTAATCAGCATGGGTTCTAATCCCCCTTGAAGAGGCGATTTTTTTCATTCGTTTCCTATTGCAATGCCAAAAATAGGTGACTGTAACCACTATATATTCATTTACCTTATGAATATGTGTATACATAGTACTTTCCCAGGCATTTAATGAAGTTCACCTCATGAAACACCGTGAAGATGACATTAATTTCATTGCATTAAAGCTAAAAGAATGGATTTTGCAATTCTTTTGTTTTAATTGCCGTTCGATATCAAACTTCTTACACAACAGAAGCTTTAAATCCTCATTATCTTATGGAACCAGTGGAATGATTGCTGTTTTCTCAGGTAACTAATCGCCATCACCATTAAGGATGTATATATATATCTTCTGTAGAGAGTCCACACGTTTTAATTAGGTTTTTCTTTACCCTGTGAATGTACAAAGCTGCTGGTACTTCTGGGGCAGCAACAATTGTTCAAGGAGTATTGATTATCTACACTGACTGACCTGCTCTGGCCTGAGTTTGTGTGCTTGTGCATGGATTTCAAATAAAATTTCAGCTCTTAGAAAATTAACGTTACGGCTATTAATGCCCTGCTATTCCTTCAAATAGAGAAAAAAGGAGAGGTACCTTTTGACACTTCTGAAGGCAAAATTGCCCCAAGCCTGAAAAATATAAGATAAGCTTTAAGTGTGCAAAGCTTAAGATGTATGTGATGATGTAAGATACCCTGGTCAGTGACACAGTAAATGAAGATTTAAGCCGTACTTGAGTGATTCCTGTTTCTCTTCAGAAACCAATGCTAAATTTTAGGCAATATATGTCAAAAATGTATACTTTTATCCATTTGCAATTATAGTCAAGACCACTTCTTTATCCTCTGATTTCAGATTCGCCAAGTACTCCTCAAATAATCTGGGATAAATTTTAACATGTGCCGTAAGGAATCATATCAGTAAGATGAGAACCAAAGGCAAAAATCTGAAGCCCATGTTTGAAAGAGTATTAAATCTTTGTTCTGCATGGGTAAGCTTCGTTACTAGGCATACCAACAATCTGAAAAAACTAATTCATTTCCTTTTTTTATACAACGGCATTAACAATACGAACAACAACAGTGATAACTTAATGGAGAACAAAAACAACATCAGCAACGAAAGTAATACGAAATCCCCTTCATTACAATAATGTGATCATAACTGAGCGCGCCAAGGTTTTCCCCAAAACCGTTTAAAGAAACCCGTACACATCAGGGTTAGTAAATCACTCGAGACACCTGGAAGCGTTTAGAATAAATTATTTCCCTCAAGTGTATGAAGAAAAAAGATTATAATTAGTAACAGCCAGTTTCCAAGTGCAAAAATCACATTTTTCATACGAAATTGCACAATAAATGTCGCTTAAGCGGTTCATAAACACGAAAGACGGCTGCATTACGAAGCCTTTTCTCACGTCCAGCAGCATCTGGGTTGTTTGGAACTGGCGCGTGAAGAATATATTCCATTTATAACATAATCTGAAGGCAGGAGCTCCATAATGAGGCGGACGTGGGAATACAGATAAGTGTAACCCCCCAACCCCACCCTCCGTCCCTGTCATTACCCAAATGGTTTGGGGTGATTTTCCCACCTGCGTAAATAAGACACAGGGAAAAGGGAAAGGATTTTAAGAAGAAGAGGAAGTGGCGCGTAAAAAGAGGAAACAAAAGTAAACAAACAATCAAATGAAGGATAAAAAAAAAAGCTGCAACAGCAATTAGAAATTGGGCGATGGAAGCAAAAACACAGGTATGTAAATTTGATATTCATCCGAAACTCGTTCCTTTTGTTACCTTTTAGAATCAAATTAGAGCAGGGCAGCGTAACCACTTCCTTTAGTCAGTGGCGGAAAGGCCCACCGAGATACCGGGAATGGTACATACACACACACACATATGTATGTATTTATGTATGTATGTACCATTCCCGGTATCCCGATAAAACGTGTTGTTTTATCACTTTTCAGTGTATTTTATTAAGGTTCAGTATGACTGTCATTACGATAATTGGTGTCTGAATCAAGATTTAAAAGCTTAAATTAATAGTAACTCTTGGTTCCCAAAGAAAGTTAAGAAAAAAAAATAATATATTACATTACGTAACCATAAAAGAAGAAACTATATTTGAGCCTCACTTGACATATGGCTGACGTTCTAGAGCAAAGAGAAAACGTAATATAAATAAGCATAAGTGCTTAGACATGACAGAGGTAGCTGTAACAATAAGAAGTTTGATACACTGTTAATGAAATTTCAGTGTGGTTGCATGAGCAAGCTGTGAAGTTGCAGGAGCTCATCGTCCTTGATTCATCCTTTTAAGGATGCAGCTTAGTCGTGCGTATAATAGTTGTCACTGACAATATACAACGTGATGTGTATCCACAATAATTTTTTCCGGCCATTTCACTAACAGGACCACTGGAACCTAAAGAAGAGTGAGCCTAATAAGAGCGCCTTGTTCCGACCTTCAGGACTGTCTCTCAGTGACCAACAAGGCGCTTCGTGATTTATCTCTATGAAGAGGCTTTGCAGAATTAAGTTTTGAATTAGGATATTCATTTGCGTTTCATTTTATGCTGATTAGAGAAATTCTATCGCACTTTTTTCAGTTGTTTAAATTTAGCCGCTATTTTTGAAGGCATGTGCACACTGGCAATATAATAATAATAATAATAATAATAATAATAATAATAATAATAATAATAATAATAATCAAGACCTGAAAATAGAAATAAGAAGAGTATGGGATATGCCAGTGGAATTGTACCCATAATCACGAGAACTCTAGACGCGATCCCAAGATCCCTGAGAAGGAATCTGGAAAAACTAGATGCCGAAGTAGCCCCAGGACTCATACAGAAGAGCGTGTTATTAGAAACAGCGCAGACAGTGAGAAAAGTGATGGACTCCTAAGGAGGCAGGATGCAACCCGGAACCCCACACTATAAATACCACTCAGTCGAATAAGATGACTGAGATAGACAAAAAAAATAAATAATAATAATAATAATAAAATAATAATAATAATAATAATAATAATAATAAGAATATTCACAGAAGTAAACTTGATCATGATTTTTTTCACCTCAAGACACGTGTCGGTTTCTAAGTAGAAGTTAGGTATATCTTAGTTTAACCAGACCACTGAGCTGATTAACAGCTCTCCTAAGGCTGGCCGGAAGGATTAGATTCATTTTACGTGGCTAAGAACCAACTGGTTACCTAGCAACGGGATCTACAGCTTATTGTGGGATCCGAACCACATTATGACGAGAAATTAATTTCTATCACCAGAAAAAGTTCCTCTAATTCTTCATTAGCCGGTAAAACTATAAAAGATCTTACCCGCTAGAAAATTTCTCATTTCAAATCAAGCTTGCCTACCAAATCGGTACTGTTAAAACAAAAAAGGGTCAGTATGGGCCATAATAGCATAACTCTTCGAGACCATAACCATTTTACTGGCGAGATCTCAGAGTTTTTTTTTCGCTTCCTTAGAACTTTATCTTGAGGGTTATGCAAGTTTCGTGGTTCCTACTACTAGTCCGTTCTCATTCAAGGTACGAGTATTTGCTATTATATGAGCGCGTGCGTACAGGTTAGGAGACTGAGGAACACAAAAACTTATTATTGTGTGTCCATTTTAACTGGCAGTTTCCTTTTAACATGAAAACAGAATGAACTATAGGTTCAGTTCTTAACATTCTGAAATATATGATTCAGAGAAATTTATAGAAATTAGTGCTATTTTCAACAAAACCAATAAAACAATGCTTTGTCCAATATGAAGCTTGGCTTCACAAATGCATACAGGATTATTATCTAAATAACCACAGAAGGTAACTCCTGGTGTCAATGACCCTGGTAGTGTGACGCCAGATAACCCACAGCTGGTTCGCTGGTATAGTGGTTAGTGTCGTGGCATGCCATTCTGATGTCGTGGGTTCGCATCTACCCCAGGGTGATGAAAAATCACTGGCTCTGTATCATGATCAGTTACTGCTGCAGTGTGGGGTCTGCGGTGGGAGGTTGAAACCAAAATTCTTTGGAAGCTTGAATTTCAAGTCAATGGCCCCTGCGTGCTTGTTCAATGTGAATAGGTTTCATCTACTGAAATAATAATAATAATAATAATAATAATAATAAAAAATAATCAGTCAATCCCCAGTTTACGAACGCATAATCAGTCAATCCCCAGTTTACGAACCCATAATCAGTCAATCCCCAATTTACGAACGCATAATCAGTCAATCCCCAATTTACGAACGCATAATCAGTCAATCCCCAATTTACGAACGCATAATCAGTCAATACCCAATTTACGAACGATCATCTTCAATGCTCGATCTTGTCGAAGTCGTCCAGTCAATCCCCAGGTACGACAAATGCATAATCTTCAATCGAACAGTTTTCGTATTGTTTCTTCAAGTCGTTTTCGAACGCATAATCAGTCATTCGTCCAGTTTGAACGCTGGTCTGCCAGATCAATTGTTACAAACGCATAAAGAAGTCCCCAGTTTGGTATTTCTTTAATCAGTCTTGTTAAGAATTACGAACGAATTAAGGATCGTGTATGCAAAAGACGCTCGATCAGTGTCCTCATGCTCGATTTAGGGCTGTAAATTTATAATATTCTCCAGACGAAAAATATGAACTTCTTAAAATTTTGCTACAGTTTGTCTTCAGATACGGTCGTTTTAAATTTATGTCCATGAACGCTGGTCTATATAGATCAATATATTAACAAATTATATATATATATATATATATATATATATATATTATATCTTGTTAAGATTTGTGTAATAATTAAATATATGTACATAAAAAGATGCTTATCTTATATTTCATCTATTTAACCTCTTTACATTTATAACTCCACATTTCTCAAAATTCATTTTTTTGTAAAATTTTGTTACTACACAACAGTTTGTCAACAGCTTCCACCTCAATCTTTTCACTGGCATTCAAAATACAAATTTCACATCCGTTCAGGAAAGATGGTTCAATGTTCCATTCATACATAATTACCTTATATATATAAACAACCCGTCTTTTGCATACATATATATACCTTCCTGCTTACCTATTCTGTGACTACATCTTTCATCTTACCATTACCCATTACATTTACTGGCAAATGCCTAAGCAATCAGCCGTCCCTGTTCTCCCACCATCCACATTAACTTTCATTACTGTTTCTTCCTGGTTTCTGTTTATCCGCATAACCCTATTTTCATTATATTCAGTCTCAACTTGTAAACATTTTAAAACTTTTACTAGAGTCTGCAGTTTCTCTTCACTATCCCCAATCAATGCTGTATCATCTGCAAATATTAACTATTCCACTTTCCACTCATGAGCCATCTTCTTATCCCACAACTCTGTACCTTCATCTGTTCTTCCTTCGTCCTCTCACCCCTCTTTGGAGATATTATACAACCATGGAGATATAAGACACTTTTGTCTCAGATCTACTTTTGCATCAAACCAGCCACTCACCTATCTACACAATCTAACACATGCTTCACTTCCATCTTTAAAAGTTTCAGTCACTTCCAAAAACTCATCTTCTGTCTGTATCATACCATTTCTACTCTATCTACATTACATACATCTGATCCCCATACACACACACACACACACACACACACTTCGTTGCCCAAACCCACACAGTTCTCCCAATATTTTCTCTCAATCAAAATCTTAGTCTAGTCATCCCCTAGACTACTTAATATTATTGATTATATAAAATTTTATCCGCCTGTCACCTTTTCCTTTATACGGTGTAACAACTATGCCTCTCACCCATTCTTTCAAAATCTATCCACCAGGTTCTGTATAGTGGAAGAACCTTACTTCTTACCTGACTTTCTTGAGTGTTACCAATCTCTTCTGGGCCCTCTCCAGTCCTGTTTTCTTCTTCTCTATCTTAGCTTCGAGGTTGCTCTCGTCAGAACCCACATTCTCTATCGATTGCTGTGTCTTCTTCACCTCATCTTCAGTGGCATGAATAGCTGCTTTCATTCCACCCTCTACCTCTGTCAGCTCTAACTGACGACTAATGACGTGAGAACGGATGGACTGTTTTTGGTGCAAAAGGGAAAGATTTTTGGGTGGGATTTTGTAAACATGTTTAACATATCTTTGCTTATGCTCACTCACTCAGTCGACTTCTCGTGACGCAACCTGACCGTCATCACTCATGCCACACTCATGACATCTTTTGCAATGATATAAACATTGTTTTTACGTTCGTTTTACTACCCAGTGCGTATGATATATTTATGACGACTTTTTCAAATTCTGCTCTTTTTTGACAGCTTACGTTCCCTTCACGAAAGTATGTTTTTCAGGGCAATTGTCTATGGATCTTGGCTCTCCATTACGCTCATATACAGAATGACTAAATAATCCTGCCATGTTCTTCCATGAAACTTTTAATCATCTTTTTAAAGATAATTACATACCGGGGATGTAGGTTTTCTTAACCGTAAAATCGAAAGAAATAGAATCTAAATCATAGGAGTTCCCATATAACAGTTCCTAATTCAAACCAAGAACTAATATCAGTCTCACTGAAAGTTAATGCAGGATGAAAGAATAAGTGAGAATTTGTTTCATTTCAAATTTGACCTCGAATAGGTTTTATATATATATATATATATATATATATATATATATATATATATATATATATATATATATATATATATATATATATATATATATATATTTATATATATTTATATATATACAAATGAAAATCAGTCAAAAATTTATATAAATAATAAAAGTCTCATTCAATATATAATATATATATATATAAATTATATATATAATGAAATATAATAACAGCAGTGAAAATCTTCAAGTTCACTGAAAATAATAAAAAGTCTCATTCAATATAATAGTCATAGCTAATTTGCCTACGAGCAATGAAATATCGGCTGGCTACTTTCTTCAAGATCACTGAAAAGATGGCATAGCGAAAGATTATAGAATGCCAGTTTATTTTTAGATATCAAAAAGAAGAGGCAACTAAAGTAGATTAGGTTTTCAACTAAAATTCTGTCATTTCTTTATGCAACTGAATTTGAAATTGTTAGGTAGCTCATTTTAACCACCCATGTATCCTAATGGTAAAGGAGAGTTATCATCGAAGATATACTTTATGCATAACAGGATAGCAAATCTTCAGTTTCTTTTATCATTTAAGATCAAAGCTGACAAAACGTTAAACCAAATTCTGACTTTTTTACTCTATTAAGCAGCACCTGTGACGTTTCATATAACTCTGGACGAGTTAAAACAAGTATTTGATCACAGATTTCAAGGCAGTCGACTTTCATTTGCATGCAAATGCACTGTCAGGACATTTTTTTTAAACAACTCATATCCTACAGGAACCACAGATGGTATTTTTGAGGCCAAAATTTCCCAAAAGTGCTACAAAATCCGTGCCCTGTTCCTGCTGTTATTTTTCCATCTGTCAGCCATGAAACGCTGTGGAGCAGCCTTGTGCCAGGGCCTTGTCCCTACTTAGTAAGCCAGTAAGAGAGAGAGAGAGAGAGAGAGAGAGAGAGAGAGAGAGAGAGAATGGAAGATTTTACTGTCAGTATGTTAAGAGGAGAAATCGTTACAGTGCTATAGCCGACATTATATTTTCCATATTACAGCGGAAAGTAAACATTGCTTCCTAATGCGATAAGTCCACCACCAGCAACTTAACGCTTATGGCCTTGTGGATTAAGAGGATCTCTCTCTCTTTCTCTCTCTCTCTCTCTCTCTCTCTCTCTCTCTCTCTCTCTCTATATATATATATATATATATATATATATATATATATATATATATATATATATATATATATATATATATATATATATAGCAAACACAAGCATACTGACGTTTTTCTCTCAATTGAATTTTCTCTTTCTTCTGACATGCACATCCACTTGAATTACAAGGCAGAAACGATCGAGGCAATTCGTACTTACCCTTAGATCAATTTCTCGTCGTATAAGATCATATAAGGTCGCACCCCGACTCGTGATTTCTGAGGCTAAAGACCTGATGTGTTTGAGCTCCGTGATCTGAAATACCATTTGCATACAGTTGAGAGAATTAGTCTCTGGCGTCGCAACTTCTTACATACCAACATATATAAATAGTAGATTAAATAACAGGGTCAGACGATCTCGCTTGAACTATAAATTTTGAAGGTGGTTTTTCCACCTAGCAACTTATGAGCAGAAATGCAACCATGACTGTAACTTTTAACATCCATCAGCTTCTTGGGGACAAATACAAAAAAAAGGCATTTTCCAGCAAACTCTTAGAAAACAAAATAGCAACTGATTTCTAAATAAACGGATACCCAATATCTTGTCGGAAAAAATAAAAGTCAGAAGGTAGGACTGATGAACTTTTGCATTTGGTAACTCCTAAAGAGACAGAGAAAAGTCTGGGACTTTCGCACTTAGCTCTTTCCTACGAAACAAATGCAGGATGGGACTTCTCAAGAAACAAAACAAATAAGAATTAATGGGACTTTTTCTTCACGTAACCTCTAAAGAAAAGCGGACAGGTACCATGAAATTTTTAATGACACAAATCTAACAACTACAATAAATAAAGACAAAAATTATCGGTCTTACGCTCTAGAAAACTTCAACTGACCAAGAGACAGGAAGGGAGTCGGTTGCGTCTAGAAGATTTTAAAGAACAAAAATAAAAAAAAACAGCAAAACAAAACAGAAGGGACTGTAGCGGTTGCACCTAGTAACGTGTAAAGGAGCGAACGGCAGTGATACAGCTGTTGCTCTTAGCAACCTGTCAAGAAACAAAAGAGAGGAATGTGGTTCTTACACTTAGCAAATTCTACGAAACAAAAACGGAAGATGATGATAGTCCGAGAGACCTGCAGTTGAATGTCACAGTGCCAGTAAATTACATGGGCCGACCTCATCCTTCCCCCGGTTAATGGGAGGAAGTGAGCCAGACAGTCTATAATTTTCCTCGAAGTCATCTTGGAAATTGTCAAGGGAAGTTATAGGGTAGAATTATTTTCCATAGCTTTGCCCTTAATCAAAGAGATGTGAAAATAAAATGGATGAGTTATAGTGCATATGGGCAGTGGGCGACAGCACGCACGGTAACCACCATAATTCACCTGGCTGCAGTTTTTATACGGTGGGAAGGAAGAAGAAGAAGAAGAAGAAGAAAAAGAAGAACCTTAGTTCTGTTGAATGGCTACGTACATGCCCAGTGTCCCAGTTCATTATCTTGGGATGTGGAATGAATTCCTTTGCATCTATTGACAAATAAAGTTAAGGATTAAGATGTAATAAATTTTTTACTGAAGGTGACCTAGCTAAGCCTGTTTGTAAAATTTTGGAGGTTCCTTTTGAAACGTACGACATTTCCATTTCCCCATTCGTTTTCTTGGCAGAAAGAGGAAGGAAAACATTTGGTATATTATTACATCGAATTCCAGCATGTTGGAAATGGATAATCAACACGCCAAAGACAAATTCCTTTGCGATTCGTATTTATCAGCAGTGCGCGATCGTAACACCTTGCCGGACATTATCTTAATAAAGTTTTATTGCAGAAAAGATTATCTTCGACGGGTTTTGTCGAGACTTTCTTGTTAATCAAATTATGCAGTATTTTTGGGATAGGATTACTTCTGAGATGCATAATCTCCTCTATATTAGGTTGCGGTGAAGGCAAATCTGTTGTCAATAGTCTTTTAACCCGTATATATCTGTTGTCTAGTGATTAACTGGACAACAGGGAGATAAAGATATTGGTCTAACTAGCTCAACAGAGTTACACCTGGGAACGTATCCTCCTGCAATCAGTTCTGGAAGAATATTTAATCACTACGATATATATATATATATATATATATATATATATATATATATATATATATATATATATATATATATATATATATATTTATTAATTTGTATATATGTAACGTATGTACATTCATGCATACATGCATACATACATATATATATACACACACACACACACACACATATATATATATATATATATATATATATATATATATATATATATATATATATATATGTGTGTGTGTGTGTGTGTGTGTGTGTGTGTGTGTGTGTGTGTCCATTTAGTCTACGAAACGAAAACCTCAACATTTCTGAGGGAAATAATGACCTTATTGGAGACGTCGAAATGGATCGCTGGACGCGCCTGGTCTTCCACCACATTTCCCTCCGCGTTGTTCTGTATGGCGGAATACAAGAGCGTGAGAGCCTTGAGGATCTCTTGCACCGCGTAACCGTCGCTCTGGTACAGCTTCTTTGTGTTCAGGCGAACGTGAGCCTTGGAGGCCTGAAACGGAAGGGAAGAGGATCACAGTGCAAAAAATAGACGAACAAATAAATTTACTTCGTGAGGTTCAAGTAATTTTGACAATATATAAGAAAGGCATTTGACTATTCTAGGAAGATATGCTTCGTAGATTTTCTTTGGAAAAGAATGTGAAGGATATTATTATTATTATTATTATTATTATTATTATTATTATTATTATTATTATTATTATTATTATTATTATTATTATTATTATTCAGAAGATGAACCCTATTCATATGGAGCAAGCCCACAGAGACCATCGACTTGAAATTCCAGCTTCCAAAACAAGGTGGTCATTAGGAAGAAGTGAGGATAATTCCTAAAAATAAATTCTTCTTCTTGCGTCAACCAAGAGCAGATTAGTGAAGAACAGCACAGATACTCATCAGTTTTTAGATACTGTACAGAGTTAGAAATTAACCCCAACTCGCAATCGGTAGACAAAACTTAGAGGAATGAATGAGGAGGAGAATGACAACTGTCTTAGTGCTTGGGTGACCGGGTGGCAAAATTGACGGAATGACATGACCTCTAGATTCGGAGGCTGCGCTCATCTTGAAATTAAAAAGCGCAGTGTATGTAGGATCTGACTAAGTCTCTGTTCCGTTGTTTGAAACTGATATAAGTTGGTTAAGTTTTATTATACGATTCGGTTACGCTTTTTAATTAATATATATTTTAATATATATATATATATATATATATATATATATATATATATATATATATATATATATATATAGATAGATAGATAGATAGATAGATAGATAGATAGATAGATAGATAGATAGATATACATGTATATACATAAACTTTTATCACATCATCGTGATATTTTTTTTATTCGCATACATTAAGCTACCAATGTCCGCTCTACCCTGGAAATAATACCGAAAAGGAATTATGATGGATAGGTGGTTCGTCACCAGCTGGATTCGATCCACCGACCGTAAAATGGGACAGGGGATACACCAAATTAACTATGAGGCAATGTAGAGAAAATATAAAGATATGGCAAAGCAAAATAAAACTGATGCATCTTCATTCTAAATGTAATCAAAGGAAAATAGTTTAAAGGTAGAATCTACAAAATTTATTCTTTATTATTATTTTTTAATTAAGGGTGAAATTTTTTACTTTCTTTTTCATTTTTAACGCCTCTCTGAGAGATCTAACTGTAGCAGGCTCACATGTGTCCCCACCTTCACATTATTATTATTATTATTATTATTATTATTATTATTATTATTATTATTATTATTATTATTATTATTATTATTATTATTATTATTATTATTCAGAAGATGAAACATATTCTTATGGAACAAGCCCACAGGGGCCATTGACTTGAAATTCAAGCTTCCAAAGAATATGGTGTTTATTAAGAAGAAGTAAGAGGAAGGTAAAGGGAAATACATAAAGAAGAGATCCCACTTAAAAAAAATTAATTAACAAACAGATATGAATGTATCAAAATGCAAGGAAGATAGTACTGGGGCAGTAATGCATTGCATCTTCGCTTGAACCTCTGACGTTCTAATTGCACGACAACCTCTGGGAGACTGTTCCACAGTCCAACTGTGTGAGGAATAAAGGACCTCTGGAACTGAGAAGTTCGACAGCGAGGCACATTTACTGCATATTGGTGCTGCTGTTCAGCAAATCTGGTTGCTCTCAGCAGATAAAGGGGATCAGGGATCAATTGTAAATGTGGAAGATCTATGTTGAAATACAACTTATGAAAAAGTGACAAACAAGAGACCGCCCGCCGATGGTTCAAGTCATAACTGCTACTGTTAGGAAACAGAAACCTACCACCACGAGCCACTCTGTCTAAATGAAATAAATCTCTGGCAGAAGCAGACATCCACGCCGGAGAACAGTAATCTAGTAAAGGAAGTACAAACGACCTAAAACAGGTTGCACTGGACGAACGATACCTAACTTTCGTGCGACATTTGCTGAAAGTTTCATTACACGTTTCTCGAAAGTTAGTTGTGAATCAAAAGTTACATCTAGAATAGTTACAGCTTCAGACTCATTCAGCAAAGTTCCATCCACCTGAACAGGAGGATGGGGTGGGAAATCTGTACGAGATCTGCTAATCAACAGTGTTTTTATTTTACTGGAGTTCAGCCTCATACCTCACCGATTACACCATTCACTAATCCTGACCAAGTCCCGATTGAGGCTGAGGGCAGCTTCATTTCACGTAAGCGGAGACTACTCCACCCACAAGTGTTGCATCGTCGGCACACTGAACAATCTTGTTTTCCAGGCCAACAACCATATCGCTTGTATACACTAAAAATAACGGTGAATCAAGAACACTACCCTGTGGAACTCCAGACAAAATAAGTCTTGGTTCACTAAAGATCCCGTCCACACAGCAACTCGCTGCTACCTGCCTGTAAGGAAATCTTGAAGTAATCCTAAGACATATCCACCCACTTCAGTATCCTGAAGTTTATAAATAACTGCCTTGTGATTTACTAAATCGAAAGCAGCACTAAAATCTATTTGAATTACTCAGCATTCAAAACCCTTATCAAGGTTCCCTTGTAAATGGCAAGTCAAGTCTAAACGAGCATCGTAGGTACCTATCTGCTTCCTATATGCATATTGACTATCAGCTAACAATCCTTTAGATTCCACATACTTATATAGTGGCTTAAAAAATAAGTTTTTCAACAACTTTGGAGAGCACAGGAAGAATAGAGATTGGCCTGTAGTTACTGTAGTCGGCAGATATGCCACTCTTTGGAACAGGCGCTTTATTACTAAGCTTGCTCTTATCCGCAAAGATACTAAGTCGACATAAAAATCTATAGAATCTACTTATCTTGGGAGGCAACACATCCGGAAATACTTAAAATCTTTATGTATATAAATATGAATTCAGAGCTTTGATTTCTACGGATGTACAGACATCATCGACTTCAGTACGCTGGTAAAAGTATGCCTTATTTATGAGTTAGAATTGTTGAACCTTTTTGAGGTACTGGATCTGTTTTTGTTAATCTTAGAGCGCTTGGTGAGTATATTAAAGGAGGAGGAGAGAAACTGAATCAATGAGATCTCCAGTGAGTCTTAGCTAAACTGGAGTTTATGGGGTTACTTATCCAGACCCTTGGCAGCGAACCACTTTTTAACTCAAGGATTGTGACCAAACGCAAAACTCTATACTCCATTCATATGTATAGAAACACGAACAGTCTTTGTTTTCTTTTTAACTGTCCCCCCTAAAGTAATTTATTTACCATAAACTGAGCAACGGAACGAACGAATATAACTCTGTCCTGCTCAGTGTCGACGTCCGTTGGGAGATCAGCATTTGGGTCGAATCTCTTGACTAACCATTCCAGAATCTCTGCCACGAGAGGGAAATTTGGAGAGCGAAAATTCTCTACAGAGATGAGTCGTTTGAATCCCAACGCCCGGAGCATCTCTGCACAGTCTGTAAATATAAAAATATAAGTAAATAGCTGCATTAGTAGACTGGTACGTATGGAACAAATAAACATAAAATTGCCAGATGCAGATAAAAGACAAACTGACTCATCATTTTGGTTCAGTGGAACTTTGCATGAGCACTATTTTTAGTTTTCCCCCACATCACACTTTGATTGGCTAAAGGAGAGCTATGCCTAGTAGCAACACGGCAAAGTATGTGCATGTGCGTGAGAGAGCGAGAGAGAATGAACATAAAAAAAGATATTGCGAAAGATTAAACAACGAATCATTTGAGTGAGTGTTATTTATCGAAGATTTGAACAAAGGAACATAGTTATGTTTAATATTTCATCACTTTCAAAATATCCTATGTTCCTCTTTACGAATCTGAATGGACGCAAAAGCGCAGGTGAGAAGCAATATCAACGCTATATTGCAGTACATCAGAATCCATATACCTTGAAATGGGCATTACGGAGTGTAAATGCAATTACATCACGATATTTTCTGAAAACGTGTTGACATTACACTCTTTAACAGTTTTACTAGTTATTATTCTGCTGATGAATGGGAAGTTCTGCTTTATAGCAAACAACATATTGTTTACTATGCAATGCTGCAGAGGCTCTTTGATCTCAGAAACAATAAACCCAAGATGGCAAATCTGCTCTAAAAATTTGACGTTACCAAGGCTATACCCCGGTCCAAAGCCCTATGACAATCCAGCAAATTTCTTCATCATATTTGCTTCCTTAAGCGTAATCGCTCATGATAAAAAGAAACCGGAAACGCCTGAGTATTATGGAAAGTTTGCAAGTGAACGTTTGTTTACAATTCTTAAAAAAGAAGTAGCTTTTAAAGCTGAAGCTACTGCCATATTTACTTGATCACTGCTGAGTCAAGGAAAGAATTTGTGCATTTTGTAACTGACTGAATATCGCTCCTGGACGTGATATCTGGGTGTAGGCTAAATAATTTTGAGAAAAAAGAGCTTATAAAAGACCCTGATCACATTTTATTACAATATACATATAGTAACTGTAAACAGCCGAAAATGTATTTATACCTCAGGTGGCGAAGGGCTGAATAAAATTTACCGAGGTAGTTTCGTTACTTACCGTTAGAACTCGTAGCAAGAGATGACTATAGCACTACTTACTTCTTAATTCCCTGTACGACATCCTTCTGAAATATATAGTAAACGGACGAAGATCTCATAAACAGGTGCTTCGGAGCCACATGCAGAACTGTCAGCTGGTATTTGTGTAGCACTTGTTGCCATGGCAACGAGAGCTGAACACATTTTCCGAAGTTGTCACATTACTCTTATTTTTGTGACATAAATATATAATTCTTCTTCATCAGTAAACTATTGGATTACGATTTAGACTTTTACTCACCATATATTGAAAATCATAAGAAAAATATGCGTATAGACATATTCTAAAAAACTAATTCAGAGAAAATCAATATATCGTCATTCATATGTAATCAATTCGATTCCATTTTATATTTAGAAATTAACTTCATTAAATATCACTTAAAGTTATAGTATGATGGATAAAATGGGGTCGTTTGTTAAGCACTATTGGGGAGACATGGAAGTCATCATGAGCAACACGCGATTTCAAATTTTGGACACTTACAATGACTTGAGGTTATATAAGGATAATTAAAAATACGTTTTGCAAACAATGAGTTCTCAGACATAAAATGTTTATTTTCCGAGGATTATCAAACTAAACGGTGCAAGGTACACAACGCTCTGCGAGACAAGGCAAAACCGCTTCGCACTACAAAATAATCATAATTTGAATTAACCAATGTTAAGAGAGTAGCAGGTGAGAAACTGTCAATGGCTGTTGCAGAATATAAAAATAATAATAATTACTTTCATTGTCATAAAAGTCCTTACCGGACCCTAAGCATGCCTGAGAAGCCGTTAGGGCCAAGCTAGGTCTTAAAGCAGGGTAGACTACGGGATTTCGATAGTTCCCTCAGAAAATGTTTATACGTTTTTAAATGATAAGTTAATTTTTCTCCAAACACATGAACCGTAGTCCAGGCATTAGGCACAGTAAGCTTATCCTAGATTAGGCTATATCTTGTCTTTTGCGCGAAGAGTAATTGTGTTACCTAACGTAGACTAACATGGAGAGATGGACAATTGTTCCAGGGTAAACTGGAAACAAGTGAATTGTACCAGCGGTAACAGTTTAAAATACTAAAATCTCAACGTGAGCTTTCGGAGAAATAGCTTTCATGAGTGTTGGCAGATCAGTATCATTCCCCCCCCCCATGAAGATGTGGTGATGGAGGTGGCAGTGATAGCCTACATCCTAATTTAAATTAATGCAGGTAATTCTGCGATGGAAATAAACCTCAAAATCATGGTGAGCTAGACTGTGGCAATTGATGTTTTCCTATGATATTTTACTTGCTGATATGAACCACAAGAATTTCAAGTAATATTTTGTTGGCCAGCTGTTAAACTAAATTGTAATTGACCTTTGAAGACTAACTGACAGGGTAGATCTAAAATGGAGACAAGGCATTCCAACAGTAACGGTCTAAAATACTTAAATCTCAACCATTCTCCATAGCTAATACTGCAAAATTGTAATGGAGGTAAACACCTAAAAATACCAACCTAACATACCCTAGGGTGTTTACAAGAATTTACAACGGCTTACTGTATTAGCTAGGGAGGGGGTGGGGGCTCCATGGAATGCCGGCTTAGATCTACCCTGTCGTAGTCGTCAAAGGTCAATTACAGTTTAGTTACAGCCTGCCGACAAAATATTACTTGAAATTCTTGTAAAGCAAGTAAAATAACATAGGAAAACGTCAATTGCCATAGTCTAACTCACCGCGGAACTAAGGCTTAGAGTTACCTTAATGCAAACGGGGCTAATCTAACCTAGGATGTTAGGTCCTACTTCCTACCTGACCAGTGCACACTCAACCCCAGAATAATCGCTTTAAAAGATTATTTTTAGACTAGGCCTGAGTCACATATCCTAGTGTAGGAGCCACATTAGGCTGGGGTTACAAGTGTAGTACCTATATTAGGAGTGGCATAATTGTTTCAGTTATTTTTAATATGTGGATATGCTTATAAGTAAAGAACTGAATAACATGATAAACATTGTCTTACAAAGTTGAAAGAATTGTGATAAAGAAATATGTCATAGGCCTAAGGCATTTTTCTGTGAAGGTAGTGAAAGATAATAATGTACAAACCTCTTGTGTTTGACCACATCGACACTTACTCTAGCCTAAAGAATTCTCAGGACACTGTCCTTTCTTAAATGTGTTACACGTTCTGTCCTTGTGGCAAAGAAAGAACATATGAGAACATGTATGTAAAATATATTGCCACTTTCCATATATATACATCTTGAAAAATACTAAACTTTTTGTACACACATATTTTTTATAATCATGTTCCAGTGACCTGTGTATCATCTGTAATGTAAACTGTTGTTAAATTGATCTTTTGTGACAATTGTGAAAAACCATAAGTGTTTGCCAGTGAGAGATTGGCAGGAGGAATTCATGGGGAGATGCTGCCTGAACAAGCACCTCCATTTTTCACCTTTGTAATAAACTAGGAAATGGAGAAACTGATTCTTATTTGATATATACCACCCACCACATTTGAGTAAGTGTCGATGTGGTCAAACACAAGAGGTTAGTACATGATTATCTTCCACTTCATTGACAGAAAAATGCCTTATGCCATATTTTGTCATCACAATTCTTTCAGCTTTGTAAGAAAGCTTATCATGTTATTCAGTTCTTTAGTTATAAGCATATCCACAGAAAAAAATAATTGAAACAATTATGGTACTCCTAACATAGGTATTACACTTGTATCGCCAGCCTAATGTGGCTCTTACACTAAGATATGTGACTTAGCCTAAAAGTATTATTCTGGGGTCGAGTGTGCACTGGTCATCTGAATATTAGACTTGTGATTGATGGGGTTTGGATGAATTAACCTGTATTGTAGGTGTCAAAGCTTATTTGTAAACTAGCATTGGAAGAGTTGAATTATTTTTTTTTAAAGAGTCTAAGGATTTCTCAGTTATAACTTTGTACTGCCAGAAAGTTCCCTTGTAATTCTGTGTATTAAGTATTCTTACAGCTCTATCAAGAGTTAGAGAAGATTGTATAGAATTAGCAAATACTTTGTATAATACCATTTACATTTCCATTAAAATTGTGGACACTTTTGAAGACCTTTTTTGTAGTAAGGAGTGCAGAAAAATACAGTAATAATTCATTCATAAGGATTCATTCATAATATCTACAAGACTGCATTAGAAGTGGACTTAAGGTTTGAAACAAAAGAAATATCTCAATATATTCTTATTGGATGTCTGTTTAATGTAATATTCATGTGTATCACTCAGAAATATGTGAGGCATGTGCGTGATGTACACAAAAGCATTTGACTTTAGTGCACTTGATTTGCATATCAATGGAGTCATCTAGCACAATTGTAGAGTCAGACTCATGGATCTTCAGTGAAGCTACGTAAGACTAGTCTTTGATGCGTTGCTACTGCACTAACAGCATATGTTGTATACAGTATACTAACCAAATTTACTGCTTTTGCAAATTGATACAGCTATTATTTGGTAAATTTTATGTAAAGGAATATGTGCACAGTATTTTATAGTACATCTATACAGAAGATAAAAACAGAGGAAAGAAAATAATTGCTCAAGGTTTTGTGCAAGTTTTTCTGTTCTTTTACAGTGCAGTATGTTTCTAATGTAAAATAATTTTTTCTACAGTTTTCCAAAATGGATGTGCAAAAGCTCAATGAGGAGAAGCTTCGAGAAGCTTGTTGCTATGGTGATAATGAAGCATTAGCTGCTTTGATTTCTAGAGGCACCAACATAAACTGCAAGCATGATATTAATGGTTGGTAAGTAATGAACATAGAAATACTGGTTTGTATGAAAATGGAATCTTGTAGTACTTGATCATTTGGAAACTGGGGTGGTTGATAACAGAGTTGTTTCATAGCTAGGCTAGAGTAAGTTCTCTTTGACATGTTATCACAAATATACCCCCTTAAAATCCAATTTAGATAAAATAGTTTGTAGTTTTATATAACAAAAATTACATGGTATTGTTAAAATAGTTTATTTTTGTGATACTTTTGGCCTTATTGTGCCAAAGCTGACACACCACAGTAATTTAGGATGAACTAGAATCTAAATTGCATGAAATGGGTAATGAAGGCTGTGCAATAGATATAACAAGGGTGGACTTTATTTGCGTTTCATATGTAAGATATGGGATTTTATCATAGTTTTGAGGTGTACAGATTCAAGCAACACATTTAATCGATAACCACAGTATAGTTCTAATTAATACACAAGATCTGTAGTAGTAACAGTGGATAATGTTAACTCAAGGCATAAATCATTTACAGTGGAAATAAGGAATGCATGTGTTTGCATGAGAACTTCAAATGACATGAGAGATGTAGAAGACTAATTCTCTTTATAAAATATGTGGCTATATTCAAGCAACAAGAATTTAATAATATTCTCAGTACAGTCATAACTGATGTACAAGATATCAAGTGACAGCCAGTGGACAGTATTCATAAAAATATGGGATTAGACGATAAATGTTGAGCGCCTCTGTGTGATGCTTACTCAGTGAAGAACAGACAAATGTTTTTAATTAGTGTAGAGCAGTCTAGGTTGGTCATTTGGTGAAGTTTGTAACTTTTCCAGTGTATGCAGCATAAAAAAAAGATATTGTTTCCATTGCTCACTCAAACTGCCGAAATATTTTCTTGTTGGATGTCTTCTATCACTTTTCTTCAACAGGGAATTTCAGTTAATGCAATAGTGTTGTTGCCCCACCAACTATTGCATGCTACTCATTTGCAGAGCATCAGCATTCACATTTTGTTAAAATCCTACATTATTACTTTTCCCAGTACAAAGTCTTTCATTCCTTTTTAAAATTATAGAATGGTCTTCATGCCCAAAAGCAATAGTATTTCATTCTTTTTAAAGTAAATCTATGAAATGGTCTTCCTGTCCAGTACCAGTAATCTTTCTTTCCTTTTACAGTATTCTACTGTATTGTGAACTTATGGAAAGGTCTTCTTGAAGCTACAAGTTTAAGACCTGCCATCCAACTTTACCTTATTTTTTCTAGTTTTTCATAATTCTTTTCTTGCATTTTGTTTCATCGCAACCCAATCAACCATATATATATATATATACCCATATTTGTGACCTTCAGATATCCCAGACTCAACAGTTTTTGGTCTGACTGACAGATGAAGAATATCTTAGCAGTTTATGGGTCACATGGAAACACAGATATCCATAAATTATCTTCTAAACTTTTTGTAAGTGAACACTGGTAACGGGTCTGTCCAGAATTCCCCCATCACATTTTTGCAGGATCAACATTTTTTGGCCCTATGTCAGTAGTTATTAGCTAACTCATTACTGTACTCTTTTGCAGCCTTTTTTAATCCTTTTGTTGAATAATTAGTAAAAGTATGATTTCTACATCCTAGCAGGTACCTTTTAGTTACTGATGTCTTCTGGAGTGCAGCTTTGTAGTGTGGCAAACTACGCCATTTCACTTCTGCCACATTTTACCTTTGGAATGTAATGCTTAAAGGGATGTGGTTGTAATTGTTATATCCAGCAGTTGCAGCTGGTCAGATTTTACCTACAACAGAATGTCTTCATCTTCCTTTACTCCTTGTATCCCATGAGATTGTATGAGCCTTAGTACTTGACTTTATCTGTCAGTCTCCAAGGGCTCTACTGCAACCATGAAACATTAAGCTAATCAGCATATATACAGTATATAGCCTGCTTACTGGCTGCGCGGAGGTTGTTTGAATAGCACACACTCTCTCTCTCTCTCTCTCTCTCTCTCTCTCTCTCTCTCTCTCTCTCTCTCTCTCTCTCTCTCTCTCTCTCTCTCTCTAAGGCATTACTACTTATTCACAGAGCAGCATGGAAATACAAGCACTGAGATAAACAAGGTTTAAAATTGTTAGTAATTGTGATGTTTGAAAGTGATGTTGAATAGCCTCATGACTGTGAGAGTGATTGAAAAGTGTAAATATATGCAAAGTGCAGAGTTTGAAAAAGAAAACAATAGGGAGATTAGGATAATAGGAATAGTAAAAATGCACCAAGATTATGTCAGTCTGGTCTTTGATCTTTGAAACCACACCCATTCTTGGCATGGTAGCCATGTTAGTAATAGGAGTTCATTACCCTAAACTTTTTGATTATCCAAAATCCAGTAATGCAGGTTCTAGTTATGTGAGGTTCTACTGTGCTGATAAATAAAGCACATTTAATTGTGTAGGCTAGTTTTGCAGTAACGTACCCTAACTGCAGTGTGCATCCACAGCCAAATCTTAGTTCTTTATATTGTACATGCTACATAATGTAGTGTACAGTATCTTTTTTCTTCATTTTAAAAGTGCACAACAAAAGAGATAGTGTAATTTCCTTAAATTGTAGAGTTACCTGTTAATTATATCTTGTTGAACATAATATTTACATTATGTTGTAGCCACAATGTGCAATAGTCTATATTTGTTCCTACAAACGACAGGCCTCTTATTTTATTAATGTTTAATGCCTATAAAAACAAATGTACTTGATTGCTGTGTTTTGATTACAGACAAAACAATCGGGAGTTTCTCTCTCTCTCTCGCTCTCACTCTCTAAGCATTGTGTACCCTCACCATCTTAAGTAGTATTTATGTCAGCTTACTTTGTGAGTGGTGGTAAGATGAGGCTCGTCAGCATTACATAATATTCACCTCTGGATGAGTACAGTATAATGATTTCATTTTAGTAACTGAATCAAGAATGTGATTTACTGTGACAAAACAAACATCGTTTGTTCCTCTTCCAGTTATGGAATTGGAAAACTGCCACCTTTTTCCAGATGTTCCAGCAAGTTGCATATGTTATGTTTCGGTATTAGTGCTAGGACATACATTTTTTTTAGATGTAGTCTTACTACCTAACTTAGGATTCCTTGCAATTTTGAGGTTAGTACAGTAGCTCAGTATTGTATTGGTATTTTAGCATTTTATTTAATTCTTCGTGTTTTGAAGTTATAAAGGGTATTTGCATCAGATAAAATCTTAAGTTACTCTAGATGGTGTTAGGTTAAAAGTATTGTTATGAATGCCTGAAATGTTGTGAGAAGCTATAAGCCGTGTTCAAGTTTCTGTGTCAGAGCTTAATTATCCTGCTTTGTTTAATTTTTCTTTGGCTGTGGTAATGTACTACAAATTATTTCACAATGTTAGTGTTCTGTGCATTATGCTGCATATTTGCTGCTTATTTTATTCTGTTGTTGGGTAATTCCCTGCACTGGCACCAGAGGTTACTGCAGACATTGCGTTGTTTAAGTGTGTTGGGTTTTATACACAGTATCAACAATTCCAAACCAGCTGATTAAGTGTAAGCTACACCTTACCCAGAATGAGGAAGAAACTGTTTCTTGGAAGATGTGAATTGCATGTTTTGACCCTGGCAAGAAGATGCATAACTACAGCTTTTCATGTACTGTATCCACAAATGAGGGAGATCTATCTCTGTCTAGGAACCATCTAGTATTTCATAAACTGGCTGAGCAGGGAGAGTAGTCTATGCCTTCACCAGGATGAGAACAGAGAGGTAAATGTCTCCTTTTGTTAAAGGAGCATTATAAGTGAACATAGTTACGAGGGTCATACTTTTAAGTGAACCGCTGCTGGGACCATTGCACTCAGATTCAAGTTCTCGTGATCCAAGAGGAAAATTTCAAAGTCAAAAACTCATAGGTCTTCACTGAAATACCAAAGTCAAAAACTCATAGGTCTTTACTGATTACCCACCTTATCATTTCTTTGTTAAACAGTAGTTTGTAATTTAGATCAAAAGTTTCATTAAACACTTTTACTAAAATTAGGATTTGTAGATACAAACCATTACTTTGCAAATTATAGCTTTTCTCTTTGCTGACAAGTTGATTTCACAAAAGAATGTCTTGTTCTGGTAGATGCTGGCAGAAATTATGCTGCTTCATTTGATACTTATTTGTCATTAATAATTCCATTTGGCTTCAGTCTTCGATTTGGGGCACAGAGGTAGTGAAAATACCCATAAAAAAGGAATGTTTTGATTCTTTGTAATTTTTTAGTTTTTAATTTTCCAAAGTATCGGTGTATCTTAGCATCACTGTTATTAGTACAAGTTGCTACTTCAAACCATAAGAACTTGAAACCCTGATCAGTTTATGGAGCACCCTTTCATCCTATCTTTTTTTCTACTATAGTATTTGCTGCTCTGTACAGTGTCTCATTATGGGCATGTACTGTATTTTTGATAGATGTGATACAGTGTAATAAATTTTTCCTACCAGTGAGGGCATGTGAGTTAAAACTATTGTTTCTATAAAATTGTCTTAGGTCTCTTTTAAAGACCTCTGTGATTCTACCATTTCATATAAGTAACTTACCCAGTAATTACTTAGCTAAGAGTTTCTACTCGAACGGCAGTTAGAATTCTGAATTCTGCTGTAGCAATTCTTTTGTTTTGCGTAGGTGACTGTCCCGCCCACTTTCGGGGTACAAAAGAGGAACAACATCGCCAACACAACAATTTGTTTCTGCCACTTGTAGCGTCAACACCTGGTGTTGTTACAGCAGTTTAGAGTTTTTTGGATTCGTAATTTTCTTCCATTTGAAGTATTTTTGTAGCCTTTTCGGCATTTTTTCACATAATGACTCTGTTGGATTTGACTTTCACGACTTTGACTTTTCAATTAGTTAGATATGTCCAACACTAGTAGTCCTAGTTACCGGTATTGCAGTAAAGGCTGCAATACCCAGATGACAAAATTGACTTACGATTCTCACACCTTGTGTTCCGGTTGTAGAGGACAAGTTTGCTCTATTAATTTGATGTGTGACGAGTGCAGGGATTGGGGAGAACAGAAGTGGAAAACTTTAAATTCTCATTTAGCTAAGCTAGAAAGAGATAGGAAGAGGAAAGCAGCCGCTAAAGCCAGCGGGAAATTAGCTAGTCATGCTTTGACTCCTAGATCAGATAAGACTTACATGTCTGTTAATTCTCCAACTGTTAACCCTTCCCCACCTGCATCAGTTAATTCTCCTAAACCACCTACTCCTTCTCATGGCTTCATCACTTCCGAACCCAATTGCTTCACCAGTCTTGAGAATAAGTTTGAGCAACATTTAAATCTCGTAGTGAGTACAGTGGCATGTCATGATGGACAAGTTTGAAAACAGTGAAAACAGTGCTAAAGGTGAAGTGTCAGTGGAGGAGGCACCTGCTTGTCCCGCTGATTCTCCTAGGCGTTGGTCCCTGCCATACTCCCCGCTACTTGGGAGGAGGCATACCAGTAGCCCAAGGGAGGTCAGTGGGGTCTTCCCACAGGCAGTTGTCCCCTCAGTCCAGCCTGTTGCATTTCAGGTTGTGAATAGAGACAGCCGCTGGAAAAGCGTCTCGGAAGTGCATCAGCTTTCGTTAAGTTCTGAGAGTCCTTGCCTCGTAAGAGCCGTCTTCATTGCTTCCCCAATGAATCTTGCCTGCTTAAGAGACAATAATCGGATAAAGATCAGTTCCCACATCTCCCTTTAGTCCTCAACCTTCGTGTAGCAAGTGGGACAGTCCGGACCATTTCTCTTCTCCTCAGCACCAGGAGTGAGGTTCTAGCTCACTGCACCTTTCAGGCAAACAGCTCCAGATTTCGCATAAGCACCCTGTTCCCTCTGAGCGTCCCGTATTGGCGGAACACTTTGATGAGCACCATGAAGCAGAGAAGCACCCTGTAGCAGCCAGGCACTCTGATGTGGCCAAGAGCCCTGATGCGGCCAAGCGCCCTGAAGCAGCCAAGCGCCTGACACAGTCAGGCACCCTGAGGTGGTCGGACACTCTTTTCGTCGGAGCGCCCTGAAGCTTCCGCTCTGCCCCAAGCACTTGAGCCCCCTCAAGACTCCAAGCGCCCTGCAGCTTCTGATAAACCTTCTCCTGCATTGGACCCAGCTCTTGGGCCTTTGCAGCATAAACTAGATAATATCCTTCATCTTTTACAGAAACCTGCAGTTCAGACAGCTCCTGAATTAGACTCGGTTATGTCTCCGATCTCTTCTGAAGACGAAGAAGGGGAGCAGGACTTGTCCTCTATGCCATATGCAACACTCCTCATGTTCCTTCTGCAGCATTTCCCGGAATTTTTCACTCCGGCATCTCCTTCCTCTCCAGCTTCATCTTTCATGATGAGCAATCAGCCCGTGGATTCGACGAGACTTCCTAAGATGGTTCTCTCTTCTTCATCGAAGAAAGCTCTTCGCCAAGTAGAGAACTGGCTTTCTGAGAAGAGGGATCAAGGGAAAGCCTGTTTTAGTGTTCCTCCCTCTCGTCTCGCACGTATGTGGTACTTGTCGTACGCACCGGGAGAAGCTCCTTCCCTGGGAGTGGCTGCCTTCTCCTAGGGGGACTCTTGCGCTCATTGACTCAGAACGTAGGTTGGTTCTCGCTTCGGCAGACATTCTTTTCAGCACAGGAGATGGATCATGTGTTGAAGAGTTTGTTCAAGTCCTTCGAGGTGTTGAGCTTTCTGGACTTGTGTTTGGGAGCAGTTGCTAAGAAGCTTCAAGATCTGGCTTTTTTGTGTGGTGAAGTCTCAGACCTGTTTAATTTTCTCTCCTGTGCAGATAAAGCCGTTAGAGATGCCTCACAGGAATTGGCTGCCCTTTATGCCATGGGCGTGCTTAAGAAGCGTGAACTTTGGGTCTCGTTAACATGGGAGGGTGTTACATACCCACAGAAATCGGCTGTCCTTTTTTCCCCTCTGGATATGCAACATTTGTTTCCACAGCCCATCGTAAGTGAGATTGCAGCAATTCTACACCAGAAATCAACACATGATTTCTTGATCCAATCAACTAAGCGCCAGAGGGATTGGTCTGCCTTCTCACTTAAACCTTCATCTCTTTTCGAGCAACCAAAGCCATTTCGTGGAGGAAATCAGAGATCGTGCTCCAGGTCTCGAGGATCAGTTAGATTTGCTCCCCAAGCGATCAAGAAATCTTCTTCCAATCATCCTCTCGCAAGTGAGAATTTAGTCCTTCATGCTCCAGTAGGGACCAGGCTTCGTCTCTTTTGGGAGAGATGGAGCAAAAGAGGAGCGGACCAGTAGGTGGTGAAAGTTTTAAAGGAGGGGTACTCTATCCCCTTCAAGGAGGATGCGCCATTGCCCAACACTCCCGTCATATTGACGGCTTACTCCATAGGATCGGAGAGGCATTCAGCCCTATCAAAGGAAGTGTCCTCTCTTCTGAGCAAAGAAGCAATAGAAGTAATAAAAAAGGCAGACTTGAAAGGATTTTACAATCACCTTTTTGTAGTGCACAAGGCTTCAGGGGGTTGGAGACCAGTGCTCGACATAAGTGCTTCGAACGTCTTCGTAGAAAAACAAAATTCAGCACGGAAACCATCCACTCAGTTCTTGCTTCCATCTGTCAGGGAGATTGGATGATCTCCCTGGACATACAAGATGCTTATTTCCATATTCCGATTCACCCAGACTCAAGGAAATACCTACGATTTGCTTTCAAGAACCAGATCTTTCAATTTCGAGCACTTTGTTTCCATCTCTCAACAGCCTGACAAGTTTTCACTTGAGTGTTGGTTCCTTTGGCGGGTTGGCTACATTTAGCGGGAGTGAGTATCGCGCTATATATGGACAATTGGCTAATTCGTTTGCCCACGAAGAAACACTGCATGGAGGACTTACAAAAGACTCTTCTCTTAACCCAGGAATTAGGACTAATAATGAACTAGAAATCACAAATGATTCCCACTCAGAAGATTCTTTATTTGGGAGTTCTGATAGACTCTCTGAGTTTTTGGGTTTCTCCATCACTCAAAAGAGTAGAAGACTGTATGAGGAAGGTAGACTTCTTCAGCTCTTCGTTGGGTGAGTCGGTAGAGCTGCGGACTGTCACTCGATGGGCCGGAGTTCAATTCCCCGGCCGGCTGATGAAGAGTTGGAGGAGTTTATTTCTGGTGATAGAAATTCATTTCTCGCTATAATGTGGTTCGGATTCTACAATAAGCTGTAGGTCCCATTGCTTAACCACATAAAATAAGTCTAATCCTTCGGGCCAGCCCTAGGAGAGCTGTTAATCAGCTCAAAGTAAGTGTACCTTAGTTTTACCAGACCACTGAGCTGATTAACAGCTCTCCTAGGGCTGGCCCGAAGGATTAGACTTATTTTACATGGCTAAGAACCAATTGGTTACTTGGCAACGGGACCTACAGCTTATTGTGGAATCAGAACCACATTTTAGCGAGAAATGAATTTCTATCACCAGAAATAAATTCCTCTAACTCTTCATCAGCTGGCCGGGGACTCAAACTCAGGCCTGGCGAGTGCCAGTCCACAGCTCTACCGACTCGCCCAACGAAGAGCTATTTTGTGGTCTGGTAAAACTAAGGTATACTTAGCTTATATCCTCTCCCTTCATTCTTGCTCCACCACCCAGTGGATGAGTCTCTGGGGACGTTGGCTTCTGTAGAGCAATTCGTAAGACTGGTGAGACTTCACGTGAGACCTCTCCAGTTCTATTTAAGAGCTTGCTGGGATCAGAAGGTGCATCAGGACCGTCACGTCTTTCTGATAACCTCCGAAATTCAGGAGGATCTGCGGGGGTGGAGGTCCGCAGAAAGACTTTCAGAAGGAAAGTCTCTTGTTCCAGTGAGCCCCAACCTAGACTTCTTTTCCGACGCGTCGGACCTAGGATGGGGAGCGCTCCTCAGGAACCTGGAAGTCTTGGGGAGGTGGTCTTCGGAGGAGAAGGGCTTCATATCAATGTGAGAGAATTGAAGGCAATACATCTAGAACTGCAACACAATTACCGCCTTCCTCTGTTCTGTTCCCCCTTTCTGGACCCTCTAGCTTGGGTGATGGTTGCAATAACCCTGGACTGGTCCAACCTAGATCTTTACCCTTTCATCCGTAAGGAAGTTTCGCGCACACCACAATGTAAGGACGACACTCGTGGTTCCCTACTGGCCACAGAAGGAGTGGTTTCCGGACCTGATCGATCTCCTCGTAGACTTTCCAAGACTCCTTCCCGAGATTCCAAGTCTCCTCAGACAACCCCACTTCAGGAAGTTTCATCAAGGCCTATCCTCTCTGGCCCTAACAGTTATTTTGACTGTCTACAGACTCATCAGAGCAAAAGGATTTTCTAAATCGGCATCAGAGGCTATCGCCAAAAGTAGGCGCATCTCCTCCAATAATGTCTACCAAGCTAAGTGGGCATGCTTTACAAGTTGGTGTAGAAGAAACAAAGTCTCTTCCTGTAAAACATCTATTGCTCAGATAGCAGACTTCCATCTCTATTTGAAATCATCTAAAGGGTTGCCTATCTCGACAATAAAGGTTACGGAGCGATGCTCAGCTCCGTTTTTCGACGTAGGGTCTAGACATCTGGAACAATCAAGACTAGTCTGAACTTATTAAATCTTTCAATATCTCCAAGTCCAAGACAGGGGAGTCTTTATCTTGGAATCTTGATATAGTTCTTAAGTGGCTTTCCAACCCACGCTTTGATCCTATGTGCTCCTCCTCTGTAAGGGATCTGACTCAGAAAACTCTCTTTCTGGTTGCTTTAGCAACAGCTAAAAGAGTAAGAGAACTTCAAGCAATAGACAAAAGGATCGGTTTTTCACAAGGGAATGCAGTCTGCTACTTTTTGCTAGGATTTCTAACGAAAAATTAAAACTCATCACATCCCTGGCGCCGTTCCTTTTCGATTTCAAACTTATCGGATATTCTAGGCACAGAAGAGGAAGAGTGAGAGCTGTGCCCAGTACGTGCCCTCAGATATTATTTACATCGGACGGAAAGATTAGAGGCCAGTTCTGGTGTTCAGTAAAAAACCCCCTCTAGACCCCTATCGAAGAACATCATTTCGTTTTTCTTGAGGGATCTCAATTAGCGGAAACTGATTTATCGCTATTGAAAGTTAAAGCTCATGAGGTAAGAGCAGTTGCTACTTCAGTAGTGTTCAAACACAATCTTTCTCTCTCTGCGATCCTGGAGGCAACTCATTGGAAATGCAAGTCGGTGTTCACGATGCACTGTTTGAGGGATGTCAAGACAGTTTATGATAAATGCAGTACCCTGGGACCTGTGTCCATAGCTGGCTTGGTGATGGGTGAAGAAATGTAGGAGGTGCCCCTTCCTTTCCTTTTCTCTTCGCCTTGAAAATGGTGTTGAGTTCTTGGGGAGCCTGGGAGGTTACAACGTACTTGGAGTGCCCACCAGTTTTTAGTGTTGGGCAGTGGTCTTGTTTTTTATCGTTTAATCATTGTTTAATTATGGTGTAGGTGACTTAGTTGTCTGATATATTATTTTTGTGGTACTGTGCCCTGGGCAGGGCCAATTATATATGCTTTGTTGGCCTTTGGTGTACACCCTTGTCACAAAGCTTGATCTTATACTTCGTCAGCCTTCAGAGTACTCCTTCGCTGCGAAGTGTCCCACTTAAGTAGAGGCTCATATGGCCATGCCTCCACGTCGCTACAGGTTGAGAGGAGCGCCACTAGAGGCAGTATCTACCTGCAGCAGCTCTCTCACCAGGTAAGGAACAACAATTATCTCATCAATTATAACGTAAGCCTTTGTCCATGATTCCCTATCACCTTTCAATGTGGAATCAGCTAAGTAATTACTGGGTAAGTTACTCATATAAAAATGACATTTTTATGATAATTAAGTTTTGTATATACTTACCCAGTAATTACAGATGGAGCCCACCCTCCTCTCTGCACATCATTGTGTTGGCGATGTTGTTCCTCTTTTGTACCCCAAAAGTGAGTGGGGCATAGTCACCTACACAAAACAAAACAGTCGCTACTGTGGAATTCAGAATTCTAAATGCAGTTTGAGTAGAAACTCTTAGCTAAGTAATTACTGGGTAAGTATATATAAAACTTAATTTTATCATAAAAATGTCATTTTTGTTATTATTTTAAAAGTGTGTTTTTGTGTACTGTATATTTGTGAGGACTGCTTATTTTTATGCTGTTTTTTAGGTACAGTAATTTAGTTTGATCCATCTGATGGCAGAAGAAGTAAATGGAAATTGCACTGTATTAATATGTTATTTTATGATTTTACTATTACTACTACTACTACTACTACTACTACTACTACTGTACTTGTAAGTCTTACTACTACTTGTAACAGATGTTTAATCAATTTTAGGACAGGGCTTCATTGGGCTTGTAAGAGAGGAAACGTTAACACTGTCCGTTGGCTCATGGCAAATGGAGCAGACCCAAAAATAGAGAATAATCAATCTCAAACACCAGCCCAGCTTACAACAAATTCTCAGATTTTACAGTTACTCGGTATGTAGTTAGATACAGTATCTCTTAAAATCATTAGTGAAAGAGTTCTCTTTTCTTGCAACACTTGTATTTTAGCTGATCTGCTGCTTATAAAAATCTGCCTCTCAGGATTTTGTGTTGTTGATTTGCATTTAGTGGAACTGAGTAAACATGCTTCTTAAATTGGTTTTCTAATGTGGCACAATCTAAATGCTGTTTGGCTCAACTTCTTGCTGTAGCTCTACAAAATTTATCCATATACCAGACAGTTACTACTACCTTTGGTAGCCTGATTCATTATCATATGATCACTTTCAAGCAACATTCCCCATTAACTTAATTTTTCTGAATTGGTTTGCTGTTCTTGGCATATTGTTTAGTGGAAGCTTGCTTTTGACAGTGGCATACAGTGCATGCTCCCCCATTTGCATGAGCGATGTCTAGTTTTGAAAAGAAAACTCTGTATATTTAAATTCTTTTACAATTGTTCCTTGCTATTTGTGGAGATTAGGGACAAAGGCATGAATATGCCAAATCCACTAGTGTCTTTGGCTCCACAGAAACTTCACCCGTGTGATACCATGAAACTTTCAGCATACCAAGATCTTAAATCTTGTACTATAAGCCTTTCAGAAAATGTTAACATATTATTATTTCTCAAAATAGATGAGTACTGGTAAATACTGTGCAGAATAATAAGTACTGTAATTAGAAGTAACATAAAACTTAAATTTCAAAGCACTAAATTGTAAGGAAAATTTTTTATATACCTGAAATAACGTTCAACGTACTTCATGTCTGTCAGAGGAGACGCACTATTATTCACTTTCACACACCAATAATGCCTTTCACATGATAGTGAATGATCATCATGAAGCATGTCTGACACACATACACTTCATGCTTTACAGTTATGAGACTTTTACACTCTTACTTTAACACCCAGGCAACTAGCTGTGTAGCACAAATTATTATTAACTGACTCTTAGAAGAAGCAGTTTCCAAAGCATTGAAATTTATTAAATTATGCATATCAAAATATCCAAAAAATGCATGAAATTATCACTGCATGTGCAACATTTGAGTGATGCTGCCAAAACTCTGTGGTGTCCCCAAACATAGTTCATAGGTCTTTACTGAGTGGTTTTGACAAACTGACTTTTCATTACAAACGTTGACTCATAAATATATTTGAATGTAGTTATGATAATTAAAAATTAATTAAATTGACATTATAGATACAGTTTATCCTTTAATGACTTCTTAAACTTTGAATTTTTTAAACCATGGGTGGAAATACTATAATGTGAATTAAAAGGGACAAGTGTGTTCACAATGGCTTTGTGTCATATCTCCTTTGATTGCATTGCCAACTGCAGTTTTTTGCAGTTGTACAGATAGCAGTGAAGGAGACTGTGCTATTTTTGATATTTGATACACTTTGTGAATTACCAGATTAAAAAATGAGAGAAAAGACTGGCTCCAATCTCCAGATTAACAAATGAGAAAGAACTCTAATATCACAGTATGTGGCAAATGATCGTTTCAACAGAGACCACTCATTTGATACTAAATAATATTAATTGTTAATGGAATCATTTCTAGTGTATTTGTAGAACACAGGAATTATTTTAGTACAATTCCTTAAAGATTGTACTGAATAAGGCATTAGAGATAGACAAGCAGGCAGGCTGCTAACTTTGAAACTTATTAGTTATATGTTGAGGGAAGAAGGTATGTGTTTGACTACATTATAGGTGTACACTATACTAAAAATGCTTTCTTTACCCTCAACTCTTCCATTTAATCTTTTCCTACCTAGCTCTAAATTCTTTAACTTAGTCTCGCTCTAATATTCCCCTTTCATCTAAGAAAAAATACATAAGGTGAGCTTTATCATAGTATAGACAGGTGATTCAACGACCTTAAACTATTTTGTCAATGTATACAGTAATAAGAGAGAAAATACTCAGCATAGAGGGTATCCAGCAACAAGAGATTTTTAGGGCAGCTTTTTGAAGGATTATTATGCTACCTGTACAGCACCTCCTAAAATTGGTGCTGTACAAGAAGTTTCTTTCTCTGACAGTTTCCAGCCTAGTAGCCTCCATCTTCTTTAGTGACAGAAAGTGTCTTTTTGTATCTGCTATAAAAGGTTGCTATTCAGCAGTACATCTCGGGGATTTTCCCTTTTAGATTTGTCAGGCCATGAAACTTTTTCCTACCTTTGCAAGTGAGCCCTCCATTTGGTAGTGAGAACCCTGTCTCAGTTGACAGTATGAACCCCCAAGGAAAGCAAGGAGAAAGGAGGCCCTACTTTCATGTCTTGTTATTTTTTTCATTATCTAGGCTTACAAGCAAGTTGTCTGGATTGTCATACGATTTGTCACATACAAAGGGATGATTGTTTGCAAGTTCATCTTCCATCTAAGCCCTCTCTGCAGTACAGTCATCTTTTTTGTGGATTGTAATAGCAACTTGGAATTTCTGATATATATTTAACATGCAAATCTAGTTGTTTCAACTTTCTCCCATATGTCATAAGAAAATTATCTTATTT
Organism: Macrobrachium rosenbergii; assembly: GCF_040412425.1. Classification (NCBI taxonomy): domain Eukaryota; kingdom Metazoa; phylum Arthropoda; class Malacostraca; order Decapoda; family Palaemonidae; genus Macrobrachium; species Macrobrachium rosenbergii. Next base: position 15,128,004 of record NC_089784.1, on the reverse strand, counting down.
TGGCTGAAGGAAAGTATCTCCTGAACTACTGGTCAGTCCAGAGCATGATTGCTCTTAAATTTTATTGTAGAAGGTCAGAGTTATGTATGTACTGTATTTACATTTTATTAATGAAATGTATGTTTTGTTTTGGTTATTGTTAAGCTTCTGTAAATTTTAGTCAATCTCTCTCTCTCTCTCTCTCTCTCTCTCTCTCTCTCTCTCTCTCTCTCTCTCTCTCTCTCTCTCTCTCTCTCTCTCTCTCTCTCTCTCTCTCTCTCTCTCTTTCACTTGTTTACTTTTTATTTTATTATTGCGTATTCACTAAGCACCATGGGGACAAGTTGACAATGAACAAAATTAGATATTGTAAGTAGCTCAGTCAACACTGGAAATGTTGAAAGCCGTACTTAGAGTGCTCTTTTCTCAATTCCTCCTGTTGGATGAACATGTCTGGTTTGTAGACAGTCAAAAAGTGAAAGACTTCACCAGGTGAGACAAGTGGCTTACCATAGAAAGGGAGGTCTCCTTAATTTTCAGACTACAACTTTTCTCATTTACTAACAGAAATTCAGCTTTAAAAAACATACATAGGAGTTTGTATTTGTGAAACAAAAATTATTTACTAGGTTAGATGAATGAATTGGTGATGACAGTGTTTTTCATTAGGCGTTTTGTTTCAGTTGTTATTTATTGCCTGTTTACGCATACTAACACAACGTGTATTGGAAGTGCATTTTCGAAACAATTAGTGACATCATCGAATTCTATCTAACTTCTTGATGCTTGGATGCACCTGTAGATTTTGTATATTGTTCAGATTTACATTTGTGAACTGATTTCATTCTGATGATATTCAATTTCCTTGAAAAGGTACTGAGGGCCCTGTATCAGAAGATGCATCTTCGAGTTCAGATTCTCTACCTATAACGCCAAGTTACCTAGCACATCCCCCTGTCGATCATAAAGTGTCTCTTGATGTGCGGAATCCAAATGAAAAATTACTTACAAATGGTGTCCATGAAGGTGAGACCTTTCAAAGTCAGACAAGCCATCAAGTACCCCATGCTCCAGTGTTAACCCAGAACACCAACCAACAAGCATCACCAATTATGTCACCAAGTAAAGGCAAGTTATCTTTATTACCCCCTATACTGTACTTTCAGTGTTTTCTGATCAGTACTTACTGGATTGAATGGCTTACTTCTTGAGTACTTTAATAATATTAATAATTAAATTTCTCAGATTGTTCAATTTAAGATACCTACCAAATGTGATCGCAAAGGTCTGTTACATGTGTACAGATGCTCCTGAATTTAAGATCATTCGATATTGAGATGCATTTGATAGGATTTTTAATTTTGATCTGTTTTTGAGCTTTAGATATTTCATAAAATATTTTCTCCTGATGCTCGGCAACATCAGCCAGGCTCATCATCCAGCTCACTCTCGTCTGGTTGTAGCATCATGTGAACAAATGTAAATAGCTGCAGTTGCAAGCAAATGATACTTCATGTGACTACAAGGGTGATGACATGTCAGGAGTCATATTTTGCATTTTGTTTGATAACAAGATTACACAAGAACCTAATTCTATGGAAAATACCTATAATTTATTGTAGTTTTACAAAGCACCACATGGTGGTATTGGTATGACATGTTATATTTTTATAGGGCAGCAGCTGACAGATGCTCTGGCTGGTGCTTTTTTCAATATTTAAAAATTGTTTTTGGAAAAATAAAAGTTTTCCAGCAATTAATTGTAAACTAAGCTTTGTTTTAGATAATTTTGTCCATCTGTAGGTTATGCTAAGTGGCTTGAGCACATATAAGGTACGGTAATTGAACAAAAATTTTTGTCCATATAGTAAAAAATTTGGTTTATATTCATTTAATTGTGTGAGGTATTTAACACTTTTTTTTATGTAAGTAACTTACCAAGTAATCACATAGCTCTTGTCCATCTGTAGGTTATGCTAAGTGGCTTGAGCACATATAAGGTACAGTAGTTGAACAAAAATTTTTGTCCATATAGTAAAAAATTTTGGTTTATATTCATTGAATTGTGTGAGGTATTTAACACTTTTTTTTTATATAAGTAACTTACTAAGTAATCACATAGCTCTTGGTTCCTAACCTACTGCAGCTTAAAAGTCCAAAAGTTCGTGTGGCGGTTCTTATATCATTTGTGTGTAGGTGACAAGGTCCCGCCCACTATCCGGGACTTGGAGGAACAACCTAGCAAAGAGCTCAATTTGCTTCCTGCCAGCTTCTGACCAACATCAGGAGTTTTCCACAGCAACTTTGTTGCTTATTCGGATATTTATTTGCCCGATCTTTGTGAAGTATTCAGTATTTGTTGTTACATATTGTGGCTTTCAATCGTTAATTGATTGTTTTGTGGTTAACTATAGGATTTTCTTTAGTTCACATGTCGGATTCTAGCTCATCTAGCATTCGCTTCTGTTCAGAGGGTTGTAAAACTTGATTAACCAAGTTTTCTTACAATTCTCATACTAAATGTACTAAATGTAGGAGGCAGGAATGTAATAAGGATAATACTTGTTTAGAGTGTCAGAATTGGGAGGATAAAAAATGGAAGACTTTAAAATCTCATTTAGAGAAACTTGAGAGAGATAGAAAGAGGAAGGCAACCCCTAGGGCTGAGAATAGGGCTAGTACAGAATCTACTCCTTTTCCTCCTAGTGTACAGTAGTGGATGATAGAGCTGTTACTCCTCCAGTTCCTCCTGTTTCTCCCATCCTGAGCCCTCCAACTTTACCACTTACTCCTGATCCAGGTTCTCATGATTCTGCTCTCAAAGCCATTGCCAGCCTCGAATTAAAGTTCGATCAAAAGTTTGGGTTAATATCCAATACCATTATGGAAATGGGGTCTGCAATTAGATCTCTGATGGAGAAAAGTGTGTATAATGACAGTGCAGTGAGAAGTGACAGTGTTGTGAATGTTGATGGGGTGGCTGTCTGTCCCACCAGTGCTCTTAGACAAAGGCCCCTGTCCTGCTCCCCTGCACTGGGGAGAAGACATACCAGAGGTCTAAGGGAGGCTGGTGGGGTTTGCCCACGGGCAGTCACCCCCCCCGTTGAGCCTGTTGTTCGTTCCTAGGCTTCAACTAAGCACCATTGGAAAGGCGTTTCAATGAATCGGCTTTCCTCAGGGTCGGAAGCTTCCAGCCCTAACAAGAAGCACCTGTGTCGCTACCCTGCTTCATCACGCCCGCTCAAGAGACGTGCGGATCTTGGCGATTCCTCTCCTCTGGCAGTTAAAAGGTACAGGGAGGTTAGCCCGCAGCCTTCCTGCCTGCATCATTCATTGGGAGACAGTCTTGAGCACCCAGTTTCAGCCCACAAGCGCCCAAAGTGCCCAACTTCCTCCGAGTGTCCAGCCCCCGCCTTCTCATGCCAGACTTCCGCTTTTGATCACCCGGCGCCAACTTCCAGATGCCCAGCGCCTTCCAGTCATCTGCTACCGTCATCATTGGCTCAAGGGGATCAGTCATTAGCTCCACTCCAGCGGCAGTTGACGGAACTTCTGGGGTTCTTAAAGAAAACTCAACAGTTCCTGAAACCAAAGACAAGTCTTTGTCTCCTATCTCTTCTGAGGAGGAAGAGATTGTCAGGGTACTGTCCCCTCTGCTGCATATTTGTCTCTTTTGAGATTTCTCCTGGATAGCTTCACAGATTTCTTTGTTCCTGCTGCTCCAACTTCTCCAGCTTCTACCTTCCTTATGAGGAAGCAGTCTTCCAAGGGTATCAAGCTGCCTAATTTAGTTCCTTCCTCTTCCTTGAGGAAGGCTGTCCAAGAAGTGCATGACTGGCTGGCCTCTAAGAGAAAGCAAGGCAAAGGTATGTTTGCTTTTCCACCGAGCACGTTCATGAAGATGAGGTACCCACTCTACACCACTGCGGAAGCTCCTTCTTTGGGAGTTTCTGCCACCTCCCAAAGTGACTTCTCCAGCCTGGTAGATTCGGCTCGTAGAACGGCTGTCTCTGCGGCCATGGTAATGTTTTCCTCCCCCGAACTAGATCACCTTATTAAGAATGTTTTTAAGGTTCTCAAGATTTTTAGCTTTCTTGATTGGGCTGTTGGGGCATTAGCGAGAAAGATTGAAGGCTGTCCAGACCTCGCTGAAGGCTTTGCCTCTGATTGGCTGGGGGTACTTTCATGCGCTGATAGGGCAGTAAAAGACGGCTAGTCAGAACTCGCCTCTTTCTTTTCACTGGGTCTGTTGAAAAAGAGGGAGCTATGGAGTTCATTCTCCTCAAAAGGAGTTTCGCCGACACAGAAATCAGCTCTGCTTTTCGCTCCTTTAGACAAGTCTGACCTCTTCCCACAAGCCACAGTGAAAAGGATTCTTTCAGACTTGCAGAAGAAATCTAAAACCGACCTGTTAGCACAATCCACCAGACGTCTGAGAGAACCTGCTCCTTCCACTTCTAGATCAATCTCACCCTTACAGTCTCAGCCCTTTTGTGGAGGGAAACCAAAACCCCACTCAAGGCCTAGATCCAGCTTGCGACCTCCTACGAAGTCCATCAAGAAGTCATCATTCAAGACCAACCTCAAGAAGTGAGAATTTAGTCATCCACGCCCCAGTAGGAGCCAGACTTCTGCTTTTTTGGAAGGGGTGGGCATATGCAGAGGAGCAGAACCTTTGGTAGTCAAGGTACTCAAGGAAGGCTACGCCATTCCTTTCATGAAAGCTCCTCCCTTAGCAACATCACCGACCGCCTTGATGGCGTATTCAAAGTTTTTAGCCCTCTCTCAGGAAGTCGAAGCCCTGATCATCAGGGGAGCAATGGAAGAGGTTGTAGATTGCCACTCAGAAGGCTTTTACAACCACCTTTTCGTGGTTCTGAAGGCCTCGGGGGGCTGGAGGCCCATTTTGGACGTGAGCAGCCAGGATACTTTTGTCCTGAAGACAAAGTTCCACATGGAGACAGTTCGTTCAGTCATGTCCTCAGTGCAACAGGGGTGACTGGATGGTCACCTTGGATATGCAAGATGCTCATTCCCTATGGTGGTCACTTGGTGCAGGTTTCCTGGCGGCCGTGGGGAGGAGAAAGGTTTCCTGCGTAATGTTGAGGGTTGGTTTCTCCTTCCCAATGTGCAATACTTCCAGGAGGCATGGGCGGTGGTGGTCCATAGTTCGGTCAATTATTTCCATATTCGTGATTATATCTTTTCTAGCAATTCTCTGGTTATGGGCGGTCCTGGCATGGTTAAAGATGGCTCCCTCTTGGGCGTGGCAGGAAATCCTCTTGGAGAAACGTATGGTGGTCATACCGATGTAAGAAACGAGGCATTCTCGAACGGGGCATGAGTACCAGTATACCATGTTGGTTTTCTTCATGGGGTCCTGCTGAGGGGGGGCTGGATTGTTACGCATCACCAGGCTGCTCATCTTTTTGCTCTTGTAATCAAATGACCAGATGAATATTCTTATTTGGGTCAAAGGGGCAGACATTATCCTCGATGATGTTCTTGAGGGCATGTTCATCTTCTTTATATTTATGATGAAATTTACCTTTATAGAAAAGCTCTGTGCATTCAGGGGCATTGGGGCGAGGTTCCTGTTTGCCTTGATAGACTCCTGTATTTCGGTTTGGGTTTCCATTGTCGACGAGGGTTTGGGCTGCACGTTCCATTTCTTCGTGTGTGTCATTCCAAGGGGAGCAGTGCAAGAGGGCTTTCCTGATGTAGGCGCTGATGGTTAATGGCACCAGTAAGTGGTTTATTGGCGCTTACGACATCGTAAATACTGTACCATTTATTGCAATTTTCAGTTATCGGTGCTCGGCCGGGAACAGAACCCCTGCCGTTAACCAGGGACTGCCTGTATTTCATACTGCTTATATCTTGTTCTACCTGAGAGATGTTCCTCATAAATCCATTAACTCTGTTCTTCTAACCTACAAAGAGAGATTGAGAGACTCCTCGATTCCCTCCCTCCAGTTCTTAGGTGGATATCTGATGAGTTTCTGCTTTGCCCTGCTTGCACTTTTCAGCATTTCTGTATTTAAAAATATCCACTCTTGGAGTTTAGTGTTTTCTTATTCTTAAGAAGTAAGTCTCCTGTACAAAAGGTGAGGGTTTGTATTCCTGTAGGAACAAATAGCAAATTATGAATAACAATTTGTATTTTTCCTAGGTATACAAACCAGAACCTTTTACATTCCTTCCAACATTAACTGCCTCCAACATCAATGGTTGGTGAGTGAGGGACACTCCCCACTTAAACCTCCCCCCATCTGTAAACCACTTGGTTGACTACCTTATTATCACATTTTGACCATTTTGTAGTTTACACTGAAAGATACTCCTATATAAAAGGCTCTGGTTTGTGAACCTAGGAAAAATACAAATTGTTATTCAAAATTTGTTTTAATACCACAATACATTTAATTAAATGAAGAATTCCTCTTATTTTCTATACTACATGTAGATATATTTTTATAATCTTTAATATGTCCAATATCAAAGATAGCAGGATATGGTTTACATCTTTTGTCCCGACACTTTTCCATAATACCAGCGGGTCTATATTAGGCAATAAGATGAAGATGAAGGAAATTATCGATGTAGAAGTAGAATGCAAAAAACTAAAAGGGATTAATAATCATTAAATTTAAGTACTGTACTGTAACGATAACCTTACCTTAAGAGTATAAATAAAGTAGGCATACTAGAGTTAACTGGAAATATCACTAGTAATGATTAATCAGAATTATCTAGTACAGTGAAAGCCTAAATTAGTAATCAGTGCTGAATAATTTACTATTTAAGGAACTTGAGTAATAGAAAAAGAACATAAGAAAAGTAATATATTAAGTAAAGAAATGTAAACCATGGAATACATGTATACTATATATTATTTGGAATGAATCTTACCTACTGTTAAGGTTAGCTTCTATCTTTGCATCATTAGGTGCCATCGGCATTCAAAATAAACAAAGTACTAATGCTTGGCTAACCCGCTAGGACTGTCATTGCTAACTCCTGGGTCCCGCCAGGTGGCATTGGAATGTTCAGGGTTTTGTCAGAATTCTTCCTGCCATGTCCTTGTGCAGATTTTCTCATGTACAGTATTGAGCTTGTATTCTGTTTTTGCATTATGTCATCTACAGCAAGCAGAGATGAGATCATTAGGCTGTATAGGAGCGAGTTTGTACAAACCGAATGTTTCGGTTGTGCATGGTGGGCATGTGTGTGTTTGCCTAGCTGTTGAGGCACAAGTGTGGTTTTCTTCTCATTGTGAAGAAAATAAGGAGTGATCTGATGAGAAGAGGAATAATTTTGTGAAGTATCACAAAATGTGAGAGGCTGATAGATTACATAGACAATTTGTTAGGGCAGGCCGTAAGCCTACTCTTTCTTTTCCTTTTTCTTCCAGTGTTGCTTCTCCTCCTCCTCCTCCATTACCTGATAGGTTAATTCCTCTCTCACACCCTGTACTCCACCTTCTAATGCTCCATATTTGGTTCAGGAAAAAATAATAGGTAATTGAGAAATATTTTTCTTTTATTGGTTGGAAATTTGACCATATGTACAGTATTAGGGTGATGATTGTGATCCCCTGATAGTGAGAGAGGAGATGTCAGAGCCTTGGTGTCTGTCTGTAGCCTGCCCTCTGGACTGCCCTGCATCTGCTGGTATTCTTCATGGATAGGGAACCATGGTGTGTCTTGGGGCCAAGGTCTGTGCCCTTCACCACTTGTCTCAACCATCTCCCAGTTTGAATTCTACGCATTCTCTGGTGGAGTTATCTAGGGATTACAGACGTTACATGTACTACAGTTTTTTTTGAGCTATGCATCAATTTTTCTTTTGTTAATCATTTACTCACCCTGTACTGTCCCCCATTTCAGATGTTAACCCTTCCCCTCTTACTCAGCTCCCCTCTATTGTCTGTATTCATCACCTTTTGACATTAAAACATATTAGTGAGCCTCAAGCCCTTTTTTGTATGTGGGCTTTGTTCCAATGGAAACCTCTTTTCTTTCATTGCTTAGAAAAAAGACGTAGAAGTGACAGCCCCTCCCAGATTTGTGACAGCTCCTAATTTAACTGCTTTGGTAGGCAATGAAGAAGTGGCCTCGTTATGTCCAGTGTTTACCTGGACAGACTTGAACCCTTAACAGGATGAGGTAAGAATATATATTTTGATGTTAGGAGGCCAGACACTCTTGTCCAAGAATGCTTGATTAAGTCAGTGCACAGACTTGATTCCTGAGTTTTTACCATTTTTAAAATGAAATCCTCATTGCTTCTGTGCCGTGAGCGTCTTTTTATATCCTTTAAAACATTTCACTAGGAAAGGTTTTCAATGCAGCTCAGAGGAAATATAACTCTGTTTTTGCCTCACATTATTTGCAGAATGTTCAAATTTAGGTAACGTGTAAAGCCCTTAGCCCTGTTGTTGCAGTGGGGATGCTTTCTCCTGAATCAAAATATGAGAGTAACCTTGTTTTCTCTTTTATTGTTAGTTGCTAGGAAATCCTGCTATTGAATTTTGCGAGCACGTAGGTACACATTAGTGTATAGAAGCATACCTTCACATCTGAAGGTAGTTGTCTTTAGTTAAGGACTGTCGGTTATGGGCTTTCGACTCAGGAACAGGAGTCACTAGAAATAGAGTCCTTTTGCCGTGGAAGGATCCTCTGGAAAGTCTCACAAAGAGGGCCTGACACCATGCTGTGGTTCCAATGTCTGGCAACAGTACTTACCAGTAAGGATCACACAACAGGCAGGAATGTTTAGAAGCTTTTACCCTTCATTAAAAAGCTTTTATTTTGCTTGGCTGAATAGTTGTTTCTCTGGCTGCATTAACCCACCATCCTCATTCAGTGTGGTAGTAAGCTACCTTTAACAGTAGGTAAGATTCATTCCAAATAATGGAAATTTTTGTGATAAAATTAATTATTTGAATACTCACCTGCTGTTAAAGTGAAAACCCATGTAGCCTCCCCTCATCTCAGAGGGTGGTCATGAAGAATTCTGACTAGAAGGTAAACATTCCAACACCACGTGATGGGAAACCAGTGATTACGAAGACGGTCCTAGATGGTTATCCAAGCGTTATTTTATTTATTTTAAATGCCGATTGCACCTAATGCCGCGAAGCTATAAGCTAACTCTAACAGTAGGTAAGTATCATTCATTGAAATTTTATTGTACAGAAATAGTTTTGAAAGTACGAGTAGCATACTCTAGTGATCCAGACTTCATAGAAGTTGAATTCCAACCTACCCACATGAACTACAGTCATCTTCTTATTACGTGCTGTAGAGAACTAGCTATCAACCCACAGATGGTTGAAAGAATACGGTAAGGATTAGTTTCCCTTCTGCTGTATAATATTGTAAATATAGTTCTCAACTTTTGCTTATGGAAAATCACATTATTCTCTTATGAATGTTGAGGACATTAGTGTCACTGGTGAAAATTTTGGTCAATTTTTTGTTTGTTTCCAGGAAACTTCCCAACACTCGTCTTCGTAACGACAAAGATGTCAGACGTTTATGTGATTATGCTGAATTAGAATTAGTAATAAAAGGTCAGAATCGGCCAGCTCCATCTCATAGTGATTCTCAGTCCACATCTAAAAATAGCTATCAGTCAATATCAAGTTTTAAAAACCAGACAATTTTGTATTAGTGAACATGGTATCTTGAAGACTGAATGTATTTATAAGGTTTTGTGTAAGAATCTAATCATTTATTGATATATGAATGCATACTGTAAAATCCCATTACAGTTAGGATGTGAAACTATAAATACAAATTGTTTCAAAAGATGTGTTGTGTGTAGTGGTGTACGGATATATGATTGTAGTTTTGTTTAGGACTGTAGTTATTCTTGAAGGAGCTATTTGTAGTATCTGTTGCTCTTTTGATATGTGTGTTTGTGATTTATAACTTTTATAGTATGAAAGCCTTTCATTTGGATAGTACAATGCTTACTAGTATCTGTATGTAGTTCCTTCTTAGCTGGCAGTCCTTCAGTATTTTTGTTTTTGCACATAATTCTTGTTTAGATTTATCTGCTGTCATGGTCTGCATGATTAGTTGTTAATGAATGTTGTTGGTCAGCTTGAGGGGGCTTCCAGCAACACCAGTTTTGTTCTTGTGTCCAGGTGGGGATCAGGTTAGAACCATTATTTCGCACTTTTGTGGCAACAGTTGCACAAACACTTTTTCTCTTGCTTTTTGTTGCCATGGTTACAGAACATATGCATTTTTAAAAAGAAACTGATCAACGAACTTCACGAAAAATACATTTTGCTCAAATGATTTATAAACCAATGCTAGTCAGGTGTTTTGTATTTTCCCATAAGAAATTAATTGAAATATTTATATAAAATCAGTATTTATAAGTGGTGGCCAAATAAGTCAAGTTCTTACATTTCATTCTAGAGAAATTTATGTATTCCAGTGTAATTAATGTGATCTGATCAATAATCAAAGAACTTATATTTTTATTGTATTTTTCCTGTACACCATATGCAAAGTAAATTTTGCATAACTGAGCTTAACATATACTGCACTTTAGTTCTTGAATGTACATTATTTTATACATAAAAACTCTAATCATTGGTAACTGTATGAGCTAAAGGTTTATTTTCTGAAGAGAATACTGTATCATAAATGTTATTCTCTGGGAAAACCTTGTTACTGTTATGGAAATAGATTTTAATTCCTGCTTTAATATGTTGTACCATTTCTTCTCTTGAGTTGTTACAGTGCTTAGTGAAAGGCTTGGTTTGTAGTTACTGAGCTGTAAAAGGGTTTCAAGTTTTCAAAATAATTTCTCCCAAGCTGCAGAAGTAGAGAATTTTCAGCAGTGCTGTGAGAACCAGACATCAAAAGGCTTATATTTTTAGGCCTTAAAAGCTTTGATAAATATTTATATATACCTTGTAAAAATAATCGTACCATCTGGTATCACTGACAGTCTCTTGCCATTGTTATGCTATTGAAAAGGTACAGTATTCAGTTTTCATATTTGTGTCTTGATGTTTTTCTGCTTTGATTGTTATTGTGGTTATACTAGTATTTGGGAGTTATCAAAATCATTCAGTGAATTACCTTTATGCTTATGGAAGTTATTTTGTAAGTGGTGCAATACTTTTCCAATGCAGAAATGCATTATGTACATCCCATTCTTTCACATAATTTATTTTATTTATTTTTATTAACTAAGGAACTTTTAAAAAGCAGTACTGTACTCAGAATTTTTACAATGACATTTTTATTTCAGTTTCTTATTAAAAAGACAGATTTTACTTTTATCCAAGACTAGCATAGTTTTTATGAAGAAGAAGGATGATATTAAGTGAATTAAAAAAGATGACATGTCACTGTTTCTTGCAGCCAGTTGAAAAATATTTTGCAACCAAAATAAAAATATCTTTCTTGAAATAATTTAAGAAATATTTGGCTCAAGAAATATTTGGCATAGCACAGCCAGAAGAGGGAAATAGTGCTACTTAAGAAACCAATGAAGTTAATGAGATATTCAAAAGCATATAGACTGAAGGTTTAGAAATTAGATTTTACTGTAGCATTAAGTTGAATAGTACATATTTTGTAATGACTAACTGAGCATTCAACCTCTTGTCTGTAAAACTGATATACAATTCACACTTTGATATCAAGAGTGAAGTCTTTGTACACAAATGTTCATAAGAAGAAATAGAGATAGAAGTGTTTAGCACTGCAGTACTGTATGATGGAAGCATTGGCAGTGTATAACATTAAAACAAAATATGTACGTAATCCTTTTGATGGAGTATTGTAATTTGTTTCTCCATGTTTTCTAACTGCTACTTTATAAAAATAAGTCTGCTTTGGAAGTCAGTAGTTGTTTCATATGTGGAATTTTGTTTTGATTTTGTGTTTAGGGATCATATATGTTGCTTGGAGTAGTGGCAGTAGTTGTTAATATTTTATGAACATTCTGAGTGTTGTGTAAACTATTTTATTTTCACTAGCACCGAATTTGCTGTTTAAAATCTCACTTGCATTTTTCTTTGTTGTTTTGAAGCATGATCATTTTTAGCTGGCAGGAATGAGAAATATTGTGATACCCCAGGCAGTGTTGTCCCTGGACAAACAGGTTAAAAGTTTTTCCAGTCCAGATAGCTTAAGAGGCTTATAAGGTATGCTGTTATATTTTGAGATTAACTTTATAACTGGCATACATTTCAGATCCATTGCCTTCTGTCTATAAATTTAACCTTTGGATTAGGTTATACATTAGAACCTAACTTTTTAAATAAAGGTTTTCTAATTCTTAATAACATTTTTTTATAGATATGGCTTTCAAACTTGGGAAGTAATTTCCTAAACCTCCATGTTGGAATACCTTTTTGATGAAGTCCCCATGCCTGTCAGGTTGACCTTGAGGCAAAGTCAAGATGTAACTGTGGATCAAGTTGAAGATCATATGATAAAAGTATTTTTAATTAAAATTTTTATAATTCCTAATAACCTTAATGCTTCTGAGGTTACATTATTGCAGTATCTTTAAGATCCAGCCACCATGCCTGTAAGGTTGACATAGTTTTCTAATTCCAAATAACATTTGATTTTTGGGAGGTGAGGCTATCTTCTTTCAAAGGTGGTTTCCTGACCAGAATGTGTTTCGGATCCAGTCCCCATCTGTCAGGTTTGGACATAATTTAAGATTATCTATAGATGATCATTGGCTAAAGTTTCTCTAAATCCTCTTAGTTTTTGATGGTTGCAAGATAGAGTCTTATTAATTTGAAGATAGTGCCATTACTATAATATCTTTTGGTTCCAACCCTCTTGCCTTCCAGTTTGACCTTAGCCCAAGGTCTAAAAAGAATTGAAGTTTTTCTGTATGTATTTCAATTTGGTATTTGATTAGAACTTGGAAATCTGTAAAGGAAGGCCATATATAGTTGTTGTTGAGCTGGCTTTATGCCATCATGGGGTCATGATGTAATCTGTGGAAGTGAAATATGCATTATAGGCAATTCAAATCTAATATTGCCCAACAGTTGGAGAGAAAGTTCATGGTACATGTATGCTGGTCTAGTCAGAAGCCAGAAAGTAAGTGAAGCATTGCAGTGTGAGAAAAGTCTTGGTTTTGAAATAGAAGTTCGGGAAGGAAAGAAGAGATTTATCATACAACAAAAATATGTAACTTGAAGTACAGTAATATGGTGTGGAATTAAGATTATAGCTCTGCATTTTAATGTACCAATCCTTTTGGATACTTGTCAAGATTTTTAGAACATCCTAGTGATACCATAGATATTGTAAAGAGTCAGGTATATTTTATTAATTTTGCATAGACTTCTGTGTACATAGATGAATTGGGCTAAAGATCAGCACACATTGTTTCCTTCATAAGTAGATTTGTGGCATGCGTATGAAAAGATTGTTTTGGTGTATGGGCACATAAAAGATTTAGAATAATTCTAATGTTTCATCATAAATACTGACATCTTCATTGACTGTGATTGCCCTCCTAGCCCCTTTTGTTGACATACATACTGTACATCTGAAATGCAAAAAGCTTGCTGAGGTAATAATGACCATAGTGAGATGGAGGATGCCGCCTGCTGGTGGCCACGCTTACCGAAGTCTTTGAAGTCCCTTCTGTCGCTGGTTTAATCATCTTTCCCTTTAATACCCTAGATAGGCTGCAATTCAGTGTTGGGACTTCCTGTAGTTGCTACTGGTAGACAAAGTGTATGTATCCTCCAGGAGTGTCCTAGAAATTAGCAGTGTTGTACTGTGATGTTCTTCTCATACCTGCGTGGGACAGCTGTTAATATGTGCATTTTAATATGCCATAATTGTCATCATGTTATTTGTTTCATATGTCAGTCCAGTAACTCCTAATAAAATGTAAATGAAAGACAAGGTACACTGAAAATAAAGGATGCTTCATCTTCTCTGAGATATCCTGTGGGTGACATTTATTTTACAGTCACCTCACTAAGTTTTTACCTCAACAGATGTTTAACCACCTGTATGAGACTGCTGAATGTTCCCTGACTCTTTAAAGTTTTCATCCTGTAGGAGGCAGAATGCTCTGTTCTTTCCTCCAAGTTTAAGCCCAGCCCTTCTTCCTTTCTTTTTAATTGTTCATTTTCTCCCAGGCCTTGACTACAAGAAGGCATTACATTGCCCATTTTATTGTGTTTTGCTTATAAAACAATATATCCCTGAAGGTACAATTGTTGATAATTCTTTCAGAGAAGGTTTTTGAACATACATTTAAGAAGAGGATACTCTGTAGTCCTTTGCTATTAAATTGTATATGTCATGCCCATTCATTGATGTTTGCATGCTGTTTAGAGTCTCTGGCAATATTTTGTCAAAACAAATACATAAACCACCCTTTCTCATAAAGCTTGTATGAGATATTTTTCCAAGATTTTTTTAAAGCTTTAAAGGTAGACATATAATAAAATGTCTTCTATTTGAAATGGCTTAAAAATGGTTGCTTCAGCTTTCATGTTATTTAGATTGGAAATGTTTACATAGGAACTAATACCAAGTAATTTGTTTGGTTTTTTTTAATACATATTCACAGTGAAAAAGCATTGACTTTTCATAGAATACACGAAAAACAAAGGCATACAAATATGGAAGACATACAGTATATCATTGAAATGTGGTACAGTATTAGTATGTAACCCAGCTAAAAAGAAGGAGAATTAAGTTCCATCAAAGAATTACAGTGTCATTCCTGAGTAACATGCATTACACATTGAACATATGTTTTAAGTTCTAATTGTTATTTTTGTGTAAGTGCTGTTATTGTAGTAAGATTATACAAAAATAGGACATTTAATTGTAGATGTCATGATTGTTTTGCAATGCAGAATTTGCTAACCATGTATCATTACCTCATATTGGGGATGTATGACTCAAGTATGTATCAGTGTATATTGAGTAGTAAGTGTTTGAAATATTTAAAAATGTTTTGCTCTTTTTGTTACTGTTATGGAGTGAATAATTTGAAGGAATTAAAGCATTTCTTTTGCCTTGGAACTTTTTAGTTTGAGCTAAGTGCAGACCTTCAGAAAACAGTGTTTTATGAACTTAGGGAGACAATTTTAGTAATGTGTCTGCATAGGACGCACCCCAATTTCAGGAGGACATTGATGGAAAAAATGTTTCCTAGCCTATGCTTATATAATTTTGGTAAGTAAAAACTGTAGTGTTAGGTTATCATATGCATATTGTTTCTTACCAACAGAATCAACAAAAACATTAATAAAGAAGTTATTTATCCATATTTGCAGGGGTAAATTCCAATAAATAAAAATGTTTCCTATGTGACGGCTTGAGTCTCGTGAGCAACTGAACAAAGCCATGTTATTATTCTTAAAAGAGAATGCTAGCATGAGTTACGAAGTATCAACTCAACGAAGCCTTGTTATTATGCCTAAAGAGAATGGTAGCAGGAATTGTCAACCGCCAATTGATCGAAGCCATGTTGTTATGCGTAAAGAGAATGTTAGCAGGAATTGCCAACTACAACTGAACGAAGCCTTGTTATCCATAAAGCTCTCGAGATAATCACCAATAGGTGGCAGCACGCGTACTGTAAGTCAGTAAATGTGGAATGCGGCGATGCGCTGTAGATGACTATAATGATATTAACACATTTTAATGAAAATATCGTTAATAACAACGTAGATATTGATTATAATACTAGCAGTAGTAATTGCGGTGTTGGTAAGTGTGATAATGATAAATAGTTATAATAAAATTTGGTTTTTAATAGGTTATTAGGATAACACCGAATGTTAGGCTAGGCTACAACATCTACGTGACGTTTCATGTATAATTTCGGCCAAAATTCTTAAATTTTGAGCCTACATTATGTACATAGGACGCAGGGGGATTTTTTAGGCCATTTTTGTATTAAAAAAGTGCATCTTATATGCCGTCAAATACGGTAGTTACTGTTATACTACAGGTCTGAAGGATAGATATGTGAGGATCAAATATATTGACTTAAGAAGAGCACTGCTGTTTTGCACACATTGTAAAATAAATGCAACGCATTTCTCATAAATATGAAGTGATGAATAATGTTAGTGAACCAAAAATGTTTTACCAGCACTCAGAAGTCTCCATTTATGAAATTCAGACTAATACAGTAAACTTTTTGTCATGTTACCATTTGGGTCATTGGAATTGATGCATTTATAAATCCTGCAGGGACTACATATACTCTACTATTAGTAAATTTTAAGAGAATAATGAAACACATTTTAATTCCACTGTGAAAGTAAGCTGCTTCTGTTTTTTAAACAAAATGCACTGTATGTACAGCCATGTCTGT
Source organism: Macrobrachium rosenbergii (assembly GCF_040412425.1). Classification (NCBI taxonomy): domain Eukaryota; kingdom Metazoa; phylum Arthropoda; class Malacostraca; order Decapoda; family Palaemonidae; genus Macrobrachium; species Macrobrachium rosenbergii. Next base: position 15,111,666 of record NC_089784.1, on the reverse strand, counting down.
CATGCAGAAATGGTAAGTTGTATCTGTAATTGATAAGCTTTTTTGCTCTAGTATATTTTCATGCTTTGAAGAGTAAAAAAAAAAAACAGTATTGCATTTGACTGAAAACTACTCTACTATAGCATACAATTAGGTATCACATTTTTATACTGATATAAATTTGTAATTTTTAGCAGTGAACTTCATTGGAGTTTGATATTTTAGGTCCATGTTTGGGCAGATACCTGCTTCAGGTGAGAAAAAAAAGATAACTAATGGCAAGGACAGTTGTAGAGTGGTAAGTAACTCTTAGCAACAAGTATAGAGGCAGTTATTCTTGATGAAAACAGTAAAGAGCATTAAACTTCAGATGTAAAAACAGCAGAGAGCATTAAGCTTCAGTTGCAGTAGGTGCTTTTGCTGATGCTAATTTTTGTTGTCAGAGGAAATGTTAATCTCATGATCAAAAAGAGGTTCATTGTGTGAGAAATGTCTTTGCAGAAAAATCTTTGTGGTCTGTTCATGTTGTATGTTTTTAAAGGTGAAATGTGTGGAGATTGGGGAAAATGCAAGGTTTTGTTTGTTGACCTTTGATAATTACTGGATTATATTCAAAGTGTGTAAAGCCATGTGGTATGACATTTTGTGGTGATATTGCAACATTTGTAAGTTGATGGTAGGCACTGCCTAGGTTTACCAATAAAGTACTTGAGGAGTATTTATTTACTTGGGTGAACACTAAACATTAAGTGGACATGGGGAGCAAGCAGCATAGCAAGGTGTCATGCTGATCAAGTGACAAGTCTTGTAAAAGTTAAGTTGTAGTTTGTATAATGTTTATCTGTATAACAGTGGTAGTCTTCACAAGTTTTTTTTTTTTTTACCAAGTTTTGATTAGTAATTGATCCTATCCGCTAACAGTAGGAGCTTTAAGTGTCAGAAGACAACTTATGTTTCCTTCCATGGAAGATTTTATTACTTTTTTCCATTCTAATTTGATACAACTGTCGCCATCAGTGAAACCTGAATGACATTAAGAGAACCGAGCATAGGAAAGGATTGGAGTGTTTCGCCACAAAGGGAGGACTGCATGTAATCTTGCTAGAATTTTGAAAAACATTTATTGCCAGGAATTTTTTTATTATGAATTGCTAATTAGAGGTTAATGACCATCGTCTTTACCAGAAATCTTATTTATGATATCAGGCTTAGAGCCTCGTGGAGGATGATTGAAGTCAAGAAACATTGGTAATCTTTGAAGAACACATAGCAGAAGACAGTTTTCCAAGAGGTAAAATCTAATTCCTTAACATTCAGTTTGGTCAAGATAAACAACATTATTATGCCGTCATTGCTTTCCCTTATTAAAAGGGAGCATAGTATATATTTTGGTAAGGACCTACAGTAGTGTGGAGAAGTTTTGAAATGCTTTAGTTTAATGTACTGTATGCTGTTCTCTTGGAGAGTACATACTCCTCTGACTGTTTACGATTGCTTGCTATTTTTTTTTTATGAAAGACTAATTGTAATTTGAAGGTTTGAAATGTCATTGCCGTATAATTGTGTATTCATCCAATCTTTTGATACTGATAACTTTTAGAGGTCTTTTGGTGTGTTTTTTGACTAATATTTGTGTTTATCTTATGCCATCAGAAACTTTACCTTGTGTTGTATTCATTTTGTATCTGTTAATCTAACTGTTGCTGTCTGTATAACTTTAAGGTAATGTCAGCTGCTTCCCTTTGGGCCATGCAAGTAGGTGGTTCAAGGTGACTGCAGAAAGATTCTATGTAAAGTAAATGGCAGGCACCTGTTATTAGCTGAATTGGACATTCTTTGAAATGTCTATTATTACTTTTAGTTTGCAATTCACCTTTGTTGACAAACTGTCATCTTCCAGGGGGAACAAGATGAGTGTTGGTATAGGCCTCCAAAATTTCAAATACTATCACTTTTTGAACAAACTTCACGAGTCTTTTCCTTCACTGAATACCAGCTATGGTCTTATGATTGTAGATGGATCCTTTATTAGTTATATCCTGAGATGAAAATTAATGAAATAACAAAGGCAAAGAATGGTGCATCCTGCAGCCTGTCCTTTCTATTAAAACAGGAATCACCAAGAAATTGAACTTTGTGGAATGGGTCCTTTTTCTTTGCTGTCATAAACAAATGTTCACATTTATATGCAAATATATCTTACATTTTTTACATGAGTGAGGCAGAAGTACTCAAAGCTCATGCATTTGTATACCTGGGACCTGGTATGAGTAATTCTAAACCTTAAAGCAATTTCTGTTTCTTAACTTGTCTGCTATAAGCTTAGAACTACTATTAGAACCTACTTAAAAATGTTCAATTTCCTGATTTTCCATTTCTAGTTCTTCCTTTAGTAGCCTGGTACTGTAGAATAGTAATTAATGTGTAAAAGTTGTTTACAATATTATACAATCATCTAATTCATTGCAAAAAGGTGGATGCAATTAGAGTACTGAAATCTTCCACTTTTTATATTGCATTATGTCTTAAATGCATCATAAATTATCAGAGAACCTTGAAGCAGTCATTGCTACAGTTTTTTATTGTACTACTGTCTGGGAGCAATCCTGAGTGGCATTATAACTCATATGGGTTTCTATATTGTAAAGCCTCAGCCTCTCAGTACCCTTGTATTCTTAGATTATAAGATGCATGAATCCTGTACACTGATATTTTTTACTAAAGCGGAGGCAGAAATGTCAGGAATATTGTATTGTTGTAGACATGACTGCCCTCAATTCTGATCTTTTTAAAGTCACTGCTAGTCAAGACCTTTGCCTTCCAGTTGGTCTGTCTGTTTCAAGATAATTTCTCACATGTCCAAAATGTTCTCTGCTTACACTTTCTTGCATCTTCAGGTTACTTAAAGTAATCTAGATTTTCATGTTACAGTACCACTTTACTATAAGATACAATACAGTACATGATAACCAATCTTCATGGCATACAGTGCGGTAATGAACAAAAGTGCACAACAAATCATATTTCACATTGCTAAATACTATGTAGTTTGTAAGGGAGTACTGTACTGTCTAATGCATAAGGTGCCCTTATTAAATAAGACATATAGCAACATGTATGTAACCTGTATCCCGGTGTTCTGTGATATACTTGTCGTAATAAAACATTCCTTTTGAAACTTGAAATTTTTTTTCTACAGAACTCCATACTTTACCTACCTGCCATACCTTAATTAAATGGTCTGTAGATAAAACAAGTTATGAACTGTTTGCAGATATAATTAAAGAAGTGAGCAGGTTTTAGGTGTGTGAAGCAGTAGGGAATCTATTTCTTGTTTTCTTGCATCAGGAGATTGTACATTAAATGTGCTGATACAGCATCTTCAACTGCTAGACCTAGAAAATGTCAGTTATTTTATAATCAGGACAGCATTTCAGTTAAGGACACTCAAAGAAAGTTTTAATAAGCAAGATTATTGATCATCTCAGTGTTTATTCCCTTTCTTACTGATAATAATGACTGTGGAGACAAACCTTTATTACAAAAGTTGGAGCATGTTTCATTAGAAAAATTACTTATTTCACCTTAAGCCTGTTACTTATACATAGCCTATTTATGCATCTGTAGAAATCCCAGACACTGCAAAGTAAGTGGCTTAAAAATTCTTCCACTCCTGGTGCACATGGGTCCCTAGGACATCTAGAGGTTACCTGTTTCGTTCATGTATTTGTTGTCTGTGAAGCAGGTCTGGGCCTTCCCCAGACCTCTGGTTTGGATTGCCTTTTATCATTTCATTTTTGTTATTGCTCCAACTTTTATTCATTTTCAGTGTTTAGTGGGATATCTTTCAGGAAGACAGCACTTTTGGTAAAAAAGTCCCATAAGAAAGATAGAAATGTCATGAAAGAGTTGAAAAGAAGGACTTTCATTGAAAAGCTGTCTGTGTTGAGTTATTCTTCCAGATAGATATTTGGTTGTGGGTTTTAGTGTCAGTCCTAGCTAGCAACTAGTTGTTACTCGGTTTATTGCTACAATCATTTGTTCAAGTTTACTGAGGTAACTTGGGTTTTTGGAACTTTCAGCAAGTATGTAGTGGTGGAGTAGGTGCTGTAGTTTTGTCTCATTTATGATATGCAAGAATATTTATGATATGCAAGAATAAGAAAGGTCAAAGTTAACAAACAGTGTGTTGGTACTGCAGAAAGTCATTAGTTTTAGTGCCTAAATTACATTGAATTAGTTGTGAAATTAATGCAATAAACCATAGGCACACAAATTCTATGACTCACACCAGCATTGTTGCTTAATGACATAATGGTAGTGAACTTCCTACCAGATAAAATGTTATACTGTAGACAGAAATGTGTACATTTCATAGTACTTACCTAGAGATTTGAATATTGTTGTGCTATTTTTCTTTGCCTTCTGAGTCTGTAGAATTACTTCACCAATTTCTGCAAACACTGAAGCACCAGCTTTAATAACATCCCCTTTGAATGAAAAATGCCATGTATTACTAGAAATAGCAGAGAAGTTATTGCAATTTTTTAAAAATTTCTGTACTGTACTGCACAGCACTGCTCCAGTATTATTATCAAAAAATGTTCAAGTTTAGCCAGAAGTTTTTATTTCATTTTGAAATTTGAATATTGAAGAAAATCCTTTCCAGTGTCTTAAGATTGTGTGCATGATTACAAAGCAGTGATACATTATGTGTTCACATAGTAAAAGATAACTACATTCCTGAGAACATCCCATCACTTCTTCTTTACCGGACCTTTTAAATTTTTCCCTTTACTGTTGTTGCATCAAACATTCAGCAAAAATACTTGCAATCTGTACTTGTATATTAAAATTATCATTTGTAATTGTATTTGACACTAAAATACTTCAAATTTATGGGTGTTCACCCACTTAAACCCACTGATTATCAGTATACATCAAATGATATCCTTGAAGGAAAGAAATTACTTGAACTAGAATAGTAAGAATGAAATAATTGATATTCATAGACAAGAAGTTGCAGACTGTGAATATCACCTTTATAAGCTGTAATTTAAGTAATAGTCCTTTACTTGAAGAGGTGAAATAGTTTCATACAGTTGCTGTGCATGGGAACATATGTTGATTTAAGGCAGCTCTTACACAATTTTTTCTAAAACTTTATATCTTTGTAAGTTTCATCACAGATCCATCATATTAACGTAGCCAGCACTTCATTCAATTGTAGGAGAAAAATGATCAGCTGACTCCAGTAGGTTAAATTAATTATACCTTAGTTTTACCAGACCACTGGGCTGATTAACAGCTCTCCTAGGGCTGGTGACCCATACACAGTGATTAACAACTGAGTCTCATTTCATTTCAGGCCAACTTGATGACAGCTAAGAGATTCTCAGACTTTTGAGAACATTCAGGAAAGCTGTGCATCATTTCTTTTAATTTTTTTATAGTTTATTCTTTCTAATATCATTTTCATAGCGGTGTGTGATGATAATGTCACCACTCCCCTAGCTTGTGTGTGAATAGCACCAACAGGTTTTCTTCACTGAATTGGAATTGCATTGATTGAAAATTATTTTTTGAAACTTCCGTAATTTCATTCTGTAGTTAAATCTTCATTTATACTCATTTTTACGCTTCAGAAATAACGCTCATCTCTCCATAGAGTCATACAATGCTTCTTGCATTTTAATAATTTACTTACATTTTTATTTATTTATTTATTTTCTTTTTGTATAAGTAACTCGTCTTTCTAAATTTCCCATTACCGTCTCTTACTTCTTTCTAATGAACATATTCTTTGGAAGCAAGAATTTCAAGCAAATGGCCCCTGTGGGCTTGTTCCTTATGAATAGGTTCATCTTCTGAATAATTATGTTAAGTAAAAAAGCCACAATAATGTATACAGTATAGTATGAGCGATTATATTTTCCCAAAATATAAAAAAAGGATAAAAAAAACACTTTCGATCATTTACACAACAGTCCTCTTCAGCCAACTGAATAAAAATACATGTGTTTCTTAGAAAGACATCTGACAATTTTTTTTTTTTTAATAGTCCAGGAAACCATCAAACAATCCCTAAGAAATGGCAGTCATGTAATGACTGTTGCCCAGTATCTGTGAGCCAGACATCATGATCATCTTAACAGCTGTCTCTCGTTCATACAGTACTTGTTACTGGTGACAAGGTGATTCGTGGTTGAACAACTTTCAGCATTGGTGCCTGTTGTTTCTGTGACAACTGCCACTTCGACAACCTGTGCGGAGAGAGATGAGGGCGACACAGTATCAGGGGCCTTGAGAAACTGCTTTAAATTTAAATTTATGGAATGACAAACTAGCCTGTCTGTATGTCTGTTGTCCTGCGTAAAGGCTTTTCTGCTGTCTAATATGTTGCAAATATTTATCAAAGCCCCCTTCACTACTCTTCTGTGGCCTACTTCACTATTTCTTTATATATTTTTAACTTGCTCCCAATCCATGACGTGATTATTTTCCCAGCAATGTTTAGCAGTACCACTGCTGTGAGTGAAGTCCCTAACTGCTTTTTTATGTTCTTGTAATGTTATGTCCTTCCCTCTACCTGTCTCCCCAAGATAAAATAATTTAAGAGCTTGCATTTTATAGAATATACTCCTGTCTCTCTCTTTTACTATCACTAATTCTGCCGCTATTATTCTTAGTGAATTTTGATTTGAATGAATTATCATATGTGAGGGCTGATTTATATTAACTGTGCTGTTGATTAACTGAGCTGTTAATTTTAACGTCTCATGATATGGAAACGTTATGTATCTCTTGCTTTGATCAGTCTGCTTGTGTGATGGATTGTAAAATTTTTTCTTAGCTTTAGACAAAGCATCCTCAATAAAATGGGAAGGGTAACTCAACTTACTAAAATTATTCCGAATATGGGAAATTTCATCATCTAAAAACTGTGGGTCACAAACTTTAAGAGCCCTGACAGCCATGTTAACAATGATATTTTTCTTTATCTGAATATTATGACAGGAATAAAAATGAACATATAATTCTGTATTAGTTGGCTTTCTGTAAACCGAGAATTCAAACTTCTGTGTGTTTGGATTGTGAAAAACTAGGACATCCAAAAGTGGAAATTTGTGCTCTGATTCCTTTTCTAGTGTGAACTTGATTTGTTCCATCTGACTTAACAAATTCTACTAGGTCACTGAATGCATTCATCATGACTGAAAAGAATGAAAATATCATCTACATAACAGACCCACAGTACTGGTTCAAAATCAGATGGGCAAGAATTCAGAATAGTCTCCTCCACAAACTCCATGTAGATATTAGCCAAAACAGGTGAGAGGGGGGATCCCATTGCTACTCCAGATTTTTGCTCATACGCATCACCATTGAAAAAGAAAACAGTGGACTCTACACACAGTTTAATGAGATCAAGAAATAATTCAGTGGGGAGTGAGCACTTAATTTATCAATCACATAATCAAGAGGGACATTAGTAAATAAAGAAGTGACATCCGGACTATGCATTTTCCCCAGAAAGCCATCGAACGCCCTTAATCTCTGAATGAAATCATCCCTGTGTCTGATATGTGCGGAGGATATCGTGCCTACCAAAGGGGCAAGTTGCTTGGATGTCCTAGTTTTTCACAATCCAAACACACAGAAGTTTGAATTCTCAGTTTACAGAAAGCCAACTAATACCGAATTATATGTTCATTTTTATTCCTGTCATAACATTCAGATAAAGAAAATTATCATTGTTAACATGGCTGTCAGGGCTCTTAAAGTTTGTGACCCACAGTTTTTAGACAATGAAATTTCCCATATTTAGAATACTTTTAGTAAGTTGAGTTACCCTTCCCATTTTATTGAGGATGCTTTGTCTAAAGCTAAGAAAAAGTTTTACAACCCATCACACAAGCAGACTGATCAAAGCAAGAGATACATAATGCTTCCATATCATGATACGTTAAAATCAACAGCTTAGTTAATCAATAGCACAGGTAATGTCCAAGTAGCCTCTACATATGATAATTCAATCAAATCAAAATTCACTAAGAATAATAGCGGCAGAATTAGTGATAGTAACTAAAGAGATATAGGAGTATATTCAATAAAATGCAAGCTCTTAATTTATTTTATCTTGGGGAGACAGGTAGAGGGAGGGACATAAGATTACAAGAACATAAAAAAGTGGTTAGGGGCTTCACTCACAAAAGCACTGTTGCTAAACATTATTGTACTGGGAAAATAATCACGTCATGGATTGGGAGGGAGTTAAAACTACATGCAGAAGTAGTCAAGTAGGCCACAGAAGCATAGTTGAGGGGGCTTTGATAAATATTTGCAGCATGTTAGATGGCAATAAAGCCTTTATGCAGGAGAACAGACATACAAACAGGCTAGTTTGTCATTCCTTAAATTTAAATTTAAAGCAGTTTCTCAAGGCCCCTGATACTGTGTCTCCCTCATCTCTCTCTGCACAGGTTGTCAAAGTGGCAGTTGTCACAGAAACAACAGGCACCGGTGCTGAAAGCTGTTCACCAACCACAAACACCTTGTCACCAGTACTGTAATGAGCACCATACGAACGAGAGACGGCCGTTGAGAAGACCACATCTGGCTCACAGATACAGGGAAAGAGCCATTACATGACCGCCAGTTCTTAGAGATTGTTCAATGGTTTCCTGGACTACAGTATTAAAAAAAAATTCATCAGTTGTCTTTAAGAAACACATGTATTTTTATTCAGTTGGCTGAAGAGGACCATTGTGCAAATGGTCGAAAGCTCGCTTTTTCACCCTTTTTTGTATTTTGGAAAAATACAATTTCTCATATACTGTGCATTATTGTGGCTTTTTACCTATTTCCAGTCACATTATGGTGATGCAACATAGATAATCATGCTATTATCATCATTGCCTCCAATGCCATGCCCCACAAAGGTCCTCTGTAAATTTCTGCCACTCATGTGTTTTCTGTGCTTTCAGTTATTTTACAAAACTCTGCATTCATCTCCAAGGGTGAGTGTCACTCTTACAATTTTGGACCTCCCCACTTCTTTTTAGTTGATAACCATGAACTGGGACTAAGGCATCAGTTAAAATGGGATCTGATTGATCTATCTCAGTAAGTATTTGAATGTTAAATGAATGAATTTGAAATGTCCAGTTCCATAAACAGGGTTTTCCTGGTACTGAGATTCAATCATTGTGTGAAGGATTTTGGCTCAATACGTACCTTGAAGTACTGGTGTGATTCCGTAACTATACTAAATTATTTGGTAATGTGATGTGTGGAGATCTTGTGTTTAATCATTCTGTTTCTCCAATATGGTGAAAATGTATTGCTATTAAGAAAATCAGTCCAGTTTAAACCAATATGATGTTAAATATCACAACAGTAGCAGTTTCCCTACATCAGAGGTTGGAGTGATTTACAGAACAGAAATATGAGGTGGACTTGTAAGAGTAACCTGTTGAATTTGGAATCAAATTCAATTCTGTAATAAATACTTTCTCTTTCAGACTCTAACTTGTTAAAGGGATTATTCTGTGACAGGTTTTCTCAATCAAGAGAATCATCGAGAGAATCGCCAATGTGTCATGGCAATGAAGACTTGAAAATAGTACTCTCCATAAGTGGATTACAGTACAGTGTTAATGTAAAAAAAAAAAACCCACATGTAAGTAATTTTATCCTGCCTTCGGACTGGACTAATTGTTGGACCTATGAATATTTTTTGAGTAACCCATGTGACCCAATCCTAGCATGCAGAACAACAGAAACATGTTTTGAGTGTTCAATTTTCATTTAACAACAAATATCCGGTATTAGATTCTTTTAAGATTCGCAGGTTATCCAGTCAGAGATTTTAAAAGTTGTAAGTTACCAAATTAGATCTAACATATTAAAAACAATCCTTTAGACCCACCCCTATTAGAGTGAAGAATCTCTGTACGGTGGCAAAACCATTTAATGATGATAATCTATTTGCAGACATTAGTGAGCATCTGTATTGAACTATAACTATCATTATAGGACTGTTTCCTTTTTTTTTTTTTGTTAACAGTACCAAATTAATATAGATGCTCTTATGTGTCAAAGAGACTGAGAAAGAAAATATCATTCATACCATTACCAACCATATCATATACCTGACTCACTGTAGGCTGCAACTTTACTGTCTGCATATATTGTTGCCTTTCGAACCAGTTCTTCCTCAAGTTCTTGTTTGTCAGGAGAAGGGGCCCCAACACCTATTGAAAAAAATGTGTGGGTTTTAGGCTTTAATAAATTATATTGATTTATGGTGTCTGTAGTACTGTAAGTATTGCACTACACATTTTTGAAATTTGAAAGTCTCCAGAATCCTTGACCCTTAACTCAAGTAAATAATGTAGGCCATGTATGTTTTCTTGAGAAGTAGATAAAATTTTATTTTATTTCTGTTTTTAACAGGAATAATTCCACTGGCATATAACTTAAGGTAACTTTATCCCAATGTGGATTGTGAGATCATAATCATGCTGAATTTTGTCATTTAGAAATGTCTTTTAGTATACATTGTAATATCCCTTGGTTATACTGTCCATTGTAATATCCCTTGGTTATACTGTACATTGTAATATCCCTAATCAATGTCTTCCTTCCAGTTCATGCCTTATATTAGAAAAAAGTTTAAAATATTTACTAACTATTAATATGGGCGCCTGGCTTCACCCACTCAGCTTTCAATATAGGCTGTGATGCCATGGTACAGGTGTTGATGATGTCTGCATCTTTGACTGCTTCAGCTACACTCATTACCACCTCTGTCACTATGCCTTCTGATGCCAGTGTGGTTGCCAAAGCCTGAGATGTCTCTCTTTTCCTGCTCCAAATTCTTATCTGTTAGGTAGAGTTGATAATTTGGGTGCTACAGACTTAATGAATGTGATCCTGTTTCAGTATGTTAAAATGTGACTGCAGTACGGCTGCTAGTTATCCATGTACACATGCATTCCATAGTACAACTGGCAATACAGTACAGTACAATTGCACTGGTTAGTTGGCAATTGAGGTTTGTGCCAACACATATTGTGATTAGCATTTTGTCAGTACAGTTGTCACTTACCAGTACAAACCACAAATGGGAACTGTACTTGTATGATTGCTAATTCTGCCACATGGTTTCCGTAACCCGAACTGTCACAGTGCCTTTGTTGTCCCTGATACTGAGAGAATGTTTGTTATGCATTTTAAGTAATAATTAATAATACCTGAGGTTACTCTGAAGTACAATGGACCTGACCTATTCGCAGTTCCGGATTCACGGCGTCACCTATTCATGGATGTTTCTGTGGAACCTATACAGAATACACATTATTCGCGGAAAATTCGTCTATTCGCTGTATTTTTCATAGTGAAATATTCACTAATTACTGTATTTTCACACAATTTTCATGACTAAATGCATTTTTTGTGATAAAACTATTAAAATACTCAGGTATAAGCATTTTTAGAGGGGTTTTTTGATGTTTGAACTATCAAAATAGGCAGTTATAGGAATTTTTAGAGGGGTGTCAAGTATTCGCAGATTTTAGCTATTCGTGGGTGGTTGTGGTACGTATCTCCCACGAATACTGGGGCTGACTGTATTCATGAGATGTTTTTCTTAGGTATTTCAAATGAATTTCAGAGCTTTACTTTCTCAATAGTATAATTTCCATTTGTTTTAAAAAACCTATGATGTGGCAGTCATAAATCGAGCATACTGTAATCACATGACCGTTAATATAGGATATTCAGACAAGTCACTAATTATCAAAGTCTATCACAGCACATGCTGTCCTTTGGGTTTAAGATATCTGAGCATTTGTAACAATAAACATAAAAGGACATGAGATAGCAATCATGACACATTATCAAGTAAGGCTTTCCATCCTGTATGCATTATACCCAGTCCTTGTTTAATGCCGATTCAAACAGAGTCTCGTTCTTGTTTTCATAGTCCATTTTTCCACAAACTGCTAATCGGATGATATTTGGCAGAGCAGTTGATGCTGTGTGTCTTACATTTGCATCTTTGACTGATACAACTGCCCTTGCAAGAATAAACTGTAGAGTGGCCAGATGCAATTGATGTTCCATTTTGACTGGCAGAAGGCACTATTACTATTTCATCTAAGCTCTCTGGGTCAGTGCTTTCCAGATCCCTGAAAGGGTGATCTGTAGGTCAACTAAATCCTAAGCAATGAAGCATATTTTTATCATTCTTGATGGATCATACAATTTGTGCATCACACCTTTGCTTTGGTTCATCTTTTTTTCTTTAATTGCACAAGGTTACTGTCTCTGATCTTGATGCCCATTTTATCCCCTCTCATACTATGCTTCAATACATGCAAAGTTAAAATATTGCCAGTAAAAATAACAAACGTAAGGATTCATGAACTGGCCTTAATTTATTTTGCTGTTCATGTTCAATACTAAAAATAGACATTAGAAGGATTATGAAGGGTACTGAAAAATTCTGCAATTCCTAATGCTGTAAATATCTGCCTTTAAATTTACTTGATATTCCTCAACATTTAGCAGACATTCTCTTAATCTTAGGGATAACAAAATCATTGTAATACTGATTAAGTTATGGAACCCTTTAGTACAATAAGCAATTGCACCAGAATAGATCCATTGTGATTTGTACTGGTAAGATAACACTATATATGGTTTATATTGGTTCAAATGACAATTGCCAACTGTACCAGTAAAAGTGGAAGCTGAACAAGATTGTTATTTGTACCATAACATACATTCATCTTGTCATTTACCTTCAGTTATATGTGATTTTTTCACTTAGTTTTCATACTTTCTTCACTCTTGGATATTCTTTACTGTGGAAACTAGCTTTGCAAATTATGCCTTTTAATTTTTTCTGGATGATATCTGTGCATTTTAAATAATAACAATAATAATGCAAACACTGTTAGTTTGATGAAGATGAAGTCACTCAGAAATACCTTGCAGTCCTTAAATATGTGATGCATGACACGAGCATGTGAACGACCCTGTGTACCAGCTCCAAGGATAGCAATGATCAGCTTACCTATAATTAAGAATGTCATTTTACAATATATATATATATATATATATATATATATATATATATATATATATATATATATATATATATATATATTATATATATATATATATATATATATATATATATATATATATATATATATATATATATATATATATTATAAACATATACATTATATATATATATAAACAATCATTATATATATATATATATATATATATATATATATATATATATATATATATATATATATATATATATATATATATATATATATATATATATTGTTATCTTTAAGCATGTATTTTTACAAAAGTAAAAATTTTTCTTAAAATTACATCATCCTTACAACAATAAATGTTAAACATTCTAAAAGTTAAAAATGTCCATTCTTCCATGCATGTGCTAATAATAATAATAATAATAATAATAATAATAATAATAATAATAATAATATTCCTTATTGCAGATCAGAGCCATATACATGGGATATACAAATACAATACACACAGTCTAGATACATAAGATAACGATATATAAAAATAATAATCGGCAGTATCCACACAGTTGCTGAAGAAGTAGAAAAAATAGAATTCATAATAACGGTAAAGACAGTAATTATATGGAGAATAATAGTTTAAAAAATATTAAAAAAGACAGCAATTAAAAATACAGATTGTAGACGATTAATTTCCAGCTAGGGACCTTAGGTGGTTGCATACGTCAGGTCCAGAAGGTCGAATACGAGAATTGAAAATTGCAAAACTCTACAGTGATATTATTCACAGTGCGTGTAGTAATAAAAAAGGAAAAATGCCAACATTAACAAGAAATGTAGAAATATAATAATAATAATGACAGATTCTGGAGATGACACGTCATAGTTGCAAAAGTAGAGAATAAGTCATTTAAGGAACAGACGCCTCATTGTGCAGAAGTTTAGATTATCATGATCCTACAAGGAAAGAAGTAAGAACTCTGCTTAAGGTGATGAACAGAAGTTCACAGGGGTTATTGAAGAGGTTATTGAAAATCAAATGGTGCTTGTTTCCTGAAAATTTAGATAAACTATATTGATGCTGCTGAAATAAATACAACTATACCCAATTTATGCTTGAAATAGTCTGGCAGTATAAGGGTGCATCCTCACTGCAGTTAAATGTGCCATAAAGACATGTCAGAAACATAGCATGCATATTGCAAACAGATTAAAAGCAAGACAGTGACCGTAAAAATACTACATATCTTTGGCAACGGCTGGATAATTGTACGAAGCACTGGTTAGGTCGACCAATAGGTCATTGACTTGTATTTAACTCGTTTATATTGTGTATGCAATGAAACCACTATTAAATGGCCCAAGGAGACGGTAACAATAAAACATGATGGCATTCTTAACAAACTTCCACAAGAATGTTTTTCCAGCACGTTGTGTAAGGATGGGGTGCTTTTGAAAAACTTGCAGATTAGCATGATTTCACCTTTCTTCTCTAAAAACAAACAGATATGGTCATCTCTGGTATCAAATTAATTAGGAATGATTCCTCCATACTAAATATGGTAAGATATTGCCGTGACCAACACTCGCCACAGGGACGAGTTTTTAAGGGTGGTAGTGGGAGATCACCCACACCTGCAAAACTATGATGCATTTTTCTAAAAGATTCCATATGTTGACTGTTGAATGCCATAGCAGGCTATAAGCAAATGCCAGAATTTCTCGGTTTTTATCCAATTTGACCGCAACCCATTCGTTGAATTTCAAGAACTATATAGCATATTGTGTCTATCAGAAACACACCAAAGTTCATTCAGAATTTCCACACTTTAATTATTCAATTCGAATTTTGTGGATGTACCTGAGATATCTCACCCTGATAGTAGTTAGGGGTTATTTTAGGTCACTCTAGTACCAATCATGACCACATATGATTGTTATTGGAGATGAAAGATGGAATTACGCCAATTTGCAGGTGCCAGTAAAACACTTTATACGCTATAATCGTACGGCGTTCTGAAATAATATGCCTGTACGATCTGCCAGAGTACAAGATGAAGAATGTTGATACTATGGCAGGCATTTTAGAATAAAAAGGTTCAAGTGTCATGGAGGTAGTAGAGAGCATGTAAGATAGAGACTGATAGTTTGGTATATTACATCGTCAGGTTTTTTTTTTTTTATCATGGAGGTTTCTTTATACGTAAACGATTTGTTTTCTGAAGTTGTGAACGACTGGTTTTCACAGGTGTTTCATGCTAAATTTTTCGGTTAGATCGTGTAACTGTTGCAGTGATTGCTAAATTTTTAGGGAACGACTCTTTACTGACTAGTGATAATAATATTTACATAAAACACTGCCTTACTTTTCTTCTCAATTAATTCCAGAGTAGCAACAGCTGACGCAGCCGCTGTTCGCATTTCTGTGATGAGCTCTCCATCTAAGATCTGTCAGCAAGATATACAGGATGTTATTGTCACTCATTTTACAGCAGTCTTAGAACTTGTATATTTGACTGACTATCGGTGTTTGATGAAAAAAAAAATTTGCTGCAATTGAATATCATGGAAAGGAAAAAGTTTAACTGCACTTTGAGACTGGACCATTGTCTAAGATTATTGCAATAATCTCACCTCGCTAAACAAGGATGCGTGAAATGCATAAAGTACCCATCAGTATAAAACATGTCATATAACCACAGTATTGCATATATATTTCACAACTTAAGGTGAGAAGGACTGTGATAAAAAGTTCGATTAATAAAAAGTCCGTCGATATCCATTATTCTACCAACGACAGGGATGGAGAGGTAGCCTTCAGGAAAGTGTATATACACTAGATAATTAAGGAAGTGGATTTAGATGTCACATAACAGAGCAATGTGGCGAGGTTTGATATGAAAGCAGTGGGTCATAATGAGGCCTAAGACCCAAAAGGACATTAATAGCTCTCAGATAAAAACTCGAGTCACTTACAGCAAGAGGTACCCCAGTGCATGCGTCCATGAGCAAGATCAAGGCATGGTGCGTCGAAAGGCCTTTAGAAGCATTACCGCCGAAGACAGTAATAATCTTAGTGGCCAAGGTTCTTTGTTCCTTGGCCAGGCTTGGCATCACGAGCATTAGCCTAAAAAAATAAACTTGAATAAGAATTTGTTTATTTTACGTGCAACATGGCAACAGGCGGCAGATCTATTGCTTCCTTTGTTTTAATCCTTAAGAAATACTAAAGTCGATCACGCTGCAGCTGAAACGAAAATGTAGACTAGAGTGGTTTAATGACAACAAAGCTCAAACAAACAAAACTTGTGGAAAGTGAAGGATTCGCCGCAAAGATAAAATAAATATCATATAAGTCAAACAAAAAGATTATTTTATTTATATCATAGGAAAAACTAGGAAATGAAATGAAAATATTTCCATTCTAAAGAAGCCTGTTAAGTGAAGAGCTCCCAAATGAACTGAGTGACCTGGTTACGAAATGAGCAAGTGGTTGTTCTCTGCTATTTTGTTCCCCCTTCCAGTCGATTGGCTGGGTGAGCGAGAAAGAAATAGAAAGTTCTTTTTCTCATTTGTTCGATTCATTTTGTGTTTTAAGAACAAGAATGGCCTAATATCAAGATAGAGCGTTCCTCGTTTAAGACCTCTCAGGAGGGATAGAGCTTATAGCAGACTTTGCATGGCACACTGTAGGCATTCTTCCTTTTACTGTCGGTCTGTTCCTTGCGGTCTCTTCCTATATTTGACTGTCCAACTTATTTAACATTACATTCCTCCCTGTTCACCTTTCTTTGAAATATTATCAGCTATTCACTTCATTTCTGTTCCTTAGAAGCTGGAATTACTGTCCGTTCCCCTTAAAACTGATTAGTAAATTTTGAGACTTGTAGTTTTATTGTTAGGTTTTAAAGTAAGTTTATGGCTTTCCTTCAGTAAGCTTAGTGATTATCACAGCAATGCTTCGGTATAGAAACAGTGACAAATCTCAGGACCGGTCTGAAGTCCTTGTCAAAATTTGAAAACACGGCTTATTGTTTACACTGCTGTTTTTGTATTTCATACGTTAAGTTGATGTCTGAAAATTACATTTTACACACATTTTTAAATTTCATATAATTTTCTCCACTTTTGCCTTCAAGGATGAGAAATCAAGAACAGGAATTAGGGAAAGAGAGAAACCTTTATTCGTGTTATCACACCTAAGATAACTAACATTATCCAGTAATATCACTGTGACTTTCTTAAAGAGCATTTCAATAAGAAAGTACTAAAGCCTACCGCTAACTAAAACTTCACTACACCTGAACCACTTATAAGAAGTATAAATGAGATGACAGATTCTCGATCAGTTGGCTAATAAGAACTCTTTGATTTCATAGGCCGATCACACCAGACTCTAAAGGTATGGTGGAAGCTTCTACCACTGATTTCTGGGATGAGGTTGCTAACTTGCGTCAGTGTGGCATGTTATGCACTGGCAAATGGCGAGAAGTTCTATTTAGCACCTTTATGTATGTACTATATGTGTGTATGAATGTATATTTTTGAGTTTGGTGTCAGACATAGGAAATTCATCAACAAAAGTTTTATGTCAAAATTTGCTAGCGTGTATCACCTTATCATTTTAAAGAATGAGATGAAAACTTCAGCACAAATCGAAACTTAGAACATAGAGGAAATACTGCTGTCTCTTAGGATTTTAGTCAAGCTGTTTGTTAATATACGTTATCCTCCTCAGGTTATTGTTCTTCAATATTCGTTTCAGATTACAACACATTTAGAAATAATAACGCCAGACTATTTCTTGAAAAAAAAAAAAAAACTTTTAAATTCAGAGCTTAGAAATCGGGAACGCAGTGTACTACGTGTTCATGCTTGCTTTTCCCAACTGTTAAAAGGCAGTTATGTAGTTTCTGGTAAGTTACACCCTATGGGTGAACTCTGTCTAATACCTTTGAATTTTCGAAACTTCTGCAGATTCCTTGATGCAGAATCATCCTGCTAGAACTTTTGAATGGCAGGCAAAAAATTAATATTTGCCAGTTGCAAAGCCTCCTCCTAATTGCAAATTCTCCAGTTTTCAGATTAATTTTGGGGCAAAATCAACATGCCAAAGCCTCCTTTCTTTTTTCCCCCTCTCATTTCCTTTATACTCTCAGGCTTAATCCTGATAAGGACATTGGCTCCTTCATATAGTATACCCAGCTAGCACCTAAGAGCCGTTTCTGTCAATTCACATCACTAGTGACTAATACAAAAAATTTCTGAAGCTCCCTGGATATATCAGATTCAAATGACAGATCTGGTCAGGTACTGTAGCAATTTGAAGAAAAAGGTGAAGGTGAAGTATGTACTGGGTACATATGAGACTAATCAAAGCAGCTTATCCTCTTGAAAAGAGAGAGAGAGAGAGAGAGAGAGAGAGAGAGAGAGAGAGGACTTAGTGGAAAAATAAAGGCTTTAAAGGAGATAATCATCTTACTGCAATCTGAGTACTGTGTACCAGCAAATCCAAATTTAGGTCTAAAGTATTTTCAAAGTCACCACGAAATTCTGAGCCCACCACGCTCTCTTGTAAAAGAGAAAGTTACACTATTACTCTGCTTTTTACTGTAATTTCGATGCATTTGTGTTTTTACCGAGATTGTGTTACGCTAGGGGAAGAGGGAGAGAGAGGTGGGGCGGGGGGCGTTCACCCTTTAGGCATATCGCTATTTTGTCGCCTAAATGATCAAAATGTAACCCTCAAACTTACCCATCATCTGCTACAGGTATCCTGGAGCGAAGGGGTTGTACGACCCCTTCAGGATGATCAGGCCCTCTGGAAAATGCAGCTAGAGACTGGCGCACTTCTTTAATGAGATCGTCCCAGGTCAATAGTCGCCTGACGTCATCATCACGGATCCACCTGATCGATCCCGGGGAGTGAGGCAGCTCTCCGGAGCTCATGGTCGATAGGTCTATTGCAGGTGAGGGAGAAAGGTAAAGTCAGGTGACTCGTGGCAGGTAAATACACGGACTGAAAGTCTTATCCTAATAAGGAACAGAAAGGAGAATACAAGACGTTCTACATGATTTATTTCCGTCAAAGCGTTTCGTCGTTAAAAGCACATTTTCAAGCCTGAGAGACACAAATACATACACATTTACAAAATAAATATTACCAAATCTTAGGTGATATTCACCGGGGCCTTGCTGTCTAAGTTCGTGTTACATTTGAAAATAATTAAAATAAATGGGAACTCGAGGCATTTAGAGAAAAAGTAATGATACTCCGTTAGCGCAGGCTATTTCTATCCCTCCCGATGAACTGCCCGTGTCTCCGGGAAGGTACATTGCACACTTGACTGTGGAGTTGAGATGCTGCAAAAATATGGAGCCCTTAGCTGACACACAAAACTTTATTTATATGTCAGTTGTGGTAATCTTTTAGTCCCAATAAAAAAAAAATTCTCCCTTTCTGCATCAAAAAGAAATAAGGTATCGTACATATATCTTACAAACAAAATCATCTCGCAAATCATAGAATTCTGAAAATAATTCGTTGCTATCTATAGTTATTCAAATTCATGTTGACCGTCTAGGCTATTCAAACAAACATTCTTAAGGGTTGCGTTACTACACAAAAGCCAATTCCATCATTATGCCGGGAAAGCACATGGCTAGGAGAGAATGAGAAGGGCAACCGAGTACGTGGCCTTGAATAGCCAATCCGTAAGCAGACCACAAAATGGTGGCTCAGCAATATAACTTTCCCAGTGAGGGCGGTGGGGCCAGCTGACTGGGGAAAAATCACTCATCTTGGACGGCCGGTAAAGTGAAGGGGGACTTGCATTGCGATGTATTATGCTCACGTAAGTCCGAGACTTGCACTTTAAAGGCCCTCGGGCGTGAATTTGAATTTTATTGGTGATCTTAGAAATATACATTATTTACGTCATTTGCATACACAAAGAGTGCTAAGGCAAGTTTCTCATGTACAAGCACGCACAAATTCTCTCTCTCTCTCTCTCTCTCTCTCTCTCTCTCTCTCTCTCTCTCTCTCTCTCTCTCTCTCTCTCTCTCTCTCTCTCTCTCTCTCTCTCCAGTTGATTACCTGAATTTTTTTCCTTATATATTTAAATGAATTTTGTTGGCATTTTTGATGGAAAAACAAGAACTTTTGTGAGGTAATACCATACTCCATGCTAACATTTTTGGCAATTTGCGATGTATGGGCTTAACCGTTTCAGCTTATAGCTGACAAGGGGAAACAGATCTAAACAAACCTTGAACCATGCTATTATTTCACCAGCAAAGTTTCACCCAAGATTAGAAAGGGTGGCTTTAGATAAACACAGGACATAGGTTTTTTTTTTATACATTTACGCTTGAAATACTGAATCAGACATGAGTCCAATGGGTAACTTTTACATCCTCACGGTCTCTTCATACACCTCTTCTAACGCTTCTGTAATCAAGCAACACATCTGTTTAAATCTCCGATGTCGCCTTGGAAAGGCGAAACCATCATGTCATATCCATCTTTTCCTTGATGCTAAGATTTTTACATCCTATTGTTGTCACCTTTTCGATTCCCCGTATTCCAAATATACTACCCAGAAATTCAACTCATTTACACTTTATTTCCATAAGGGAGAGCTGGCTCAACAAACCCCCTCATAGATTCCAAGCCCTTCAGCACTCACCATTTCTTAATATAACACAAGAGTTGAATGGCCAAAACATTTCATGCCTCACCTATTCCTGATTTTTCCTTTCTCTCATCCTACCCCATTTGTAACCTTTACTCAAAAATACATAAAAGGGTCATGAATGAAATGTGGAATGGTTGATATTAGAAGATATCCTCGCATTCAGCCGACTGAAAAATGAAAAACAAGCAACTGGTATTAGTTTGTAAGAGGAGAAATTTGAGAGTAAAAGTAAGGTTATGAGAGTAGATGAAAAGCAAGAAGATGGAACAATGAATGTAAATATTGATGGTGGAAGAACAGAAACGGACGATTCATAGAAAGCAGGCCTATTTGGGAGTAAAAATAGTCGATGATGGTAGGATGAGTGAGAAGAAGCAGAAAGTTAGCGACGTGTTAGCAAAGGATCGGGAAGGGACTTGGAGTGGCCCTGGAAGTCAAGGTGGGAATGTATGAAAGGACACTCGAGCAAAATCTCTCTTATGGATTGAAACTGTGGATATTAAATGCGAAAGAAAGAGAAAAGGTTGACGCTGTTCAGATGAAATGTTTGCATAGCGTATGCTAGTATGTGTAGCATAAGAAGAATCGACAGGGTGAGAGATGTAAATATGAAGAAGTGGTATACAGGTTAATGTAGATGACAGGCAGGATAACTGTATTTTGAGATGGTTCATTCATGTGGAGAGAACTGACGACGATAGGCTCGTGAAACGAATACATACTTTAGATGTTAGGGGAAAGTAGCGGGAGGCCGAGAAACGTTTTGATAGATAGAATGAAATAGGTATTGGCAGGAAAGAATCTTGGTATCCAGGTGGTGAGTCTGCATGCAAGATAGAGGCAAACGGCTTAGTGTGTGTGTGTGTGTGTGTGTGTGTGTGTAGGGGTTCAACACGTTGACTATGAGTATTCTGTGTAGGTATATGATGCAGGCAGTTTTGTGGAAGTTTTAGTGCTTATGGGGTTCACCTCCGATTCAGTAGTTAAAGTATGAGTGTGGTAGTGACCGTTGTGGTGTTCATTTTCTCTTGTTAAGGGAAACAGCTTAATGTTAAATAGGAAACAAAAGAAAACTATATATATATATATATATATATATATATATATATATATATATATATATATATATATATATATATATATATATATATATATATACACACACACACACACACACACACACATATACACACACACATATATATATATATATATATATATATATATATATATATATATATATATATATATATATATGGGGGGTGTTTATGTGTGTGTGCACTCTAGCCCTTTTAAGAAACCAGATCTCGCGAAAATATCTCGAGTAAAGGAAGTGCAAGCAGACATGATTCTGCAGTAATATCTCTTAAAACCTTTAGAGTCCACTGAATATCGTTAATAGGATTATGAACTTTTCGGGGTTTCCAACGATTTTGTTAATTTTAATGTTGAGAACAGACTCATCTGTAAAACTGCAGTTCACTTATCGTTGCACACGAAGCCTAAGCTTTTCTACACTTGAATTTGTAGCAAGGTGTTAATGCGAGAATGCCATTAAACGAAATGTGTGCTTCACCTTAGCGGTTACATGCTGTTAATTTGATGTTGGAAGTATTTTCTGAGCAAAATTCACCTTAAATATCTACGTGGCCCTTACTCTTATTGAAATAGACTTGTGGCAAATTACCCAAACTTTGCCCTCCTACTTATCCTCTTTTACATTATTTCTACCTTTCACCCTTTACTCATTTCCTGTCACATAAACTACCTGTCATCATCGATTGCTTGCACTTTCTTACATACATGTTCCCAGATACTATCTGCTCTCTAAGATTCTATAACATCATTTTGCAAACTCATAAAAGTCATTTATGTGAAACAAGAATCCCCAACCTATCTTCTACTAGTTTGTTTTTTGCTCTATGTACAAGAGTAGTTCAGTGCATTGTTTCTGGAATGAGATGTCTTGTGAAGGCAATGGATGCCTTGAAAAATGGTACCAATCTTGAGATGGAGGAAATCCTCCAACCCATGCTGCTTCTTCACACAGGTGCAGTCTTATAGAAAACTGATATGAAAAGTCATGATGAAAGCCAGGGTCAGGGTCAGCTCTGCCAGTGCCAAGGGTTTTACAGACAAAGATAAAGAAATTTGCGGAACCATATAAAACTACAGTACATTGCTGTCAGTGATTTACAGTCTGATGCTGTTTATGTATGTACTGTATGTGTATATGAAAAATAAGTTAATTTATTTTAGCGGTAATTGTTTTCATTTATGGAACGAGGCCAAAACAAAAGATCACGTTAACCTTCTTCGATCATTTTTCCCATAAATCATCATTCAAGAAGCATTGAACTTGAACAAGTAATGTATATAATCTACTTGATATACTACAAGTAGGATGTAATGATAAAATTATTCATATTTCGCCGTCATTTTTGACGGTATATGTACGCTAGTGAATGTATAAAACATAGGACGTTCCCTTACTTGATGTCGCTGTTTATGGAGTGACAACTATCAACTTCAAACCAAAAACTTCATTAAAAAAACTTCTCTGCACTGTCCTGAAACTACGAGCCTTGACAGTACCCTCTTTCACTTGCTACTGATATGTTTTATCTCCAAGTGTCGAGAAATGAAACCTTATAAAACAATCGACTCTCGGCAGTCTTGGATCACGTCTAGAATATCGTGCGCCTTATCATACATAGCTCAGTGTATTTTGTTTGTCGGGGAATTGAACCATAATGACATCGCGCAGCTAAATTGTTTTTCCTACGACACACATTATATTATTTATAATTTTATTATCGTTATAAGAGCAAAGCTGTATTCATCTTTCTCATACAATCACTGCTCCCTAGTCAATACTAAGTTATCTTGTTTATTGTTGTATTATTATTGTTGTTCTTGTTCTTGTCATGCGTCTTTATAACCATTGCTCATGTTCTTTTCTTCTTCGGAATTTGACTGCTTCGAAAATCGAGCTTAGAACTAACACCACTACTGGAGTCAGGCTGGGGAAACGATCGTTCATAAAAACGATATCAACTTAAAATGAAAAAAGATCAACAATAGAAAGATTTTGGTTCTATGATAATGAATTTACACATCTAACAATTCTAGTGCCTCTCATCCTCAACTAAATCTAGTAACAAGTCCGCAGTATAAATCCCTAATTTTTTGCAGTGTACCATACTTACGGAGCACCTCAGAGCAAGGGCCAGTGCGGGCAGAATAAGATACTTGCTGAAGACCCAAACAGGGATACAACATCCAAAACACAGAAGAGTAAAAGAATTAGATTTTCATCAGTACAGTCTCGTCTCCAAAATTCTTGGAAGACTGCCTAAGCGTACAATTTTTTGTGTAACTTAAGAATAGATAGACCACATATATTTCTCAAAATTGAATTTGCAATTCAGCATAAAACCTAGAATTTTAAATGAGCTACATGTGTAATTAATAAAGCACTGTCAATGCGTTGCTTTTTTAGCTGAGTCCTTGTTAAGAAATTCAGCAAACCACGCGTCTGTACTTCAAATATTGGACAAACGTAAATATAAAAGCATCATCTGCAAAGCATTAAGAGTGTTTTCAAAGCTAAACTACATATCTTACATACATATAAAAAGCAATGAGCCAAGAACACTAACCTGGGGAACACCCGGAGATTAGGCCTACATTCCTATAGTCATTACAGCGCAATCAACTGATTCAAAATGCAGTATCACTAAGAAATGGTCCACTAAATGCCATCTGTCAAGTTTGAATATAACTGCCTCTTGATTAATACGGTCCAAAGCAGTTTTAATTCAGGCCTAATCAAACAAACTTCATGACATGACGGCACTGGAAATAAGAATGTATGTGTTTATTGCTGAATCCACATTTCATCAGCTAAAGTGTGGCAGGGACCGTTGTTTTTTTCCCCCTCTAGGACCACCCCCTTGCAAAGAATTTGACCTGATGTTGGAAAATATATGCATGCTTCTATTTTTGTTGACATAAAACTGTAAATATGTGGAATGAAAGTCTGTTACAAGATACCCTAAAGGAAGTACTGTGAAGTATGTGTCAAAAATGTAGGAACGACATCATTTAGGGTTTCTCTTTGAACGTTAAGAGATGGTGAAAAGCGAGCAACATAAGCAGCCTGAGGCTGAAAAAAAATGGGATGAATAACGAGCGTTTCGAAAGTGAAAAATGAAGGTGAAGATGTACAGGGCAAGTTTGTGTCCTAAATAATCTTCATCCTGTTTCATTCTTAATTAGGCTATACGAAACTGAAAATGTTAGTGAGTTAGCTCTGGCCACCGTGACTCTGGTATAAGGTCATCATTATTTAACAACAGTAACAACACTGTAATGTGAGTGTTTTTTTTTTTTATTACGTGAAACCATCATTTTCGATATGATTGTGATAAAGTTGGCCGTGGGGATTGTTTCAGAGAAAGCATCTATCTGCACGTTACGAAACACATTTTACTCCGTTTTAACACCGATGTATGGTAAAAAAAAAAAGTCTCGCAACAACGAAAGAAGTTTGTGTTTAAAGGTCCCACAATCTTGAGAAAACAGCTTCTATCAGCGGTCTATTGTCAGAAGCGTATGTCTCTCTTGTTCATAACATACATGGTATTTTTTTAGTTAAAAGATGTTGACCATGTAATAAAACACTGTAACTTTTGCTTTAAAATGCATGCGTTTATAACAAAGGTTTAAAGTATTATACGAACAGTGATAGGTTTATGATGTTCGGCATAGATCAAGGTCAGACCCAGTTTTGGAAACTCAGCAAAGCTTCGTCCTGTACAAGTTGTTAAGAGAATGGCATGTCGAATAAATGGCAAAATGTAAAATAATTTAAATATGACAATCGTAATTTCTCATTCGGCCTTGCAACATTTTTAGTCGTCCGAAAACTATCTCATCAAGTAAAAAAGACTTACAGACATTACGGCATCATTCATCATGAGTTATTTTTATTTGCTTACTACGGATATACTAGTTTGGAAGTAAATCTTCGTTGTAGACCCTTCACTTTACAATAATATTTTTCAACAATTATCATTAACAATAGCCCAAATGCGCATTGACCTACGTCCATTATGTATCCCTCCGCAGCAATATCGAACTTGCCCCATGAAAGACATGAAGGTTTAAAAATCCAAATAAATTAGGAGCAAACCATGAGATTATGAAATATATTATCAGGATTTGTAAATAAATGCACTTGTACTTGGGATCAACAATTCAAAATTTATTTCAAAGTTTGCACTACTTACAATTGCGCTGTTGATCTTGCTCGCTGAACACCTCCAAGATTGTTTATAGATGACTGGGTTACTCTAGGCAGCCATAGTATGAAACAAGCGAGCATCGAAAACGGCGATAAAGCGTCAGGGAGACTATTCAAGGCCTAAACACGAGACCAGGAAGAGGATCGAAATATATTATTTTTCGCAATAGAGGATGAATTTAGTTTCCATGTTGCCCTGTCGGCTTGTTGTTGGGGATTATTATAACTTAAATACATTTATCATGGGATTTTTATTGAATACCGATTTTACATTTTAAGAACATGGATGATAGTGATTTCCTTAAGCACCAAAGAAGTTTTGAAGGTAAGTCGCAATGGTCTGGAGTTGTAAAAAGGGCCGGAAGGAGCTTTGTTTACATCAGTGAGGGTGGGCGACTGACTGTGTGTCTGGCTCGCTACCAAAACGTCAAGTTGGTCATATTTCCCAACATGACCACTGCTCATGCATTTACACGCACCGATGTCCTTTTCGGCGGAACTTTGGACGCAGAGGCCTAGAATAAGTGTGTAGGTCATTCGTTAGCTTTAGAACGACGGATATTTACGGAAAGTGTTGGTTGTTTTGAAAAGTTAGCGGTAATGAAGTTGCCCCTACCCATTCCTCTTGAGCAGCTTGACCGCATTGTAGGCATGTTGAGGCTGGGCCAAATCCCTAACAGGTAAGTTGATCAGGGAGAATAATAATCATAAGGATTTTGTTTGTTTAGGGTATTTTTTACGAAGTTTTCCACTTCGCTTACTTTCACCCATGACCATTAGTTAAAAGGCTTTTCTTAGGTTAGCATAGACTACACTTCAAACCTCAACCTAACCTAGGGCCTGCATGTTAAATGTTAATCATTGGCACAGGTAGACTAGAATATCAGAACTTAACATTAACACACACAAGTTTGTTTTGTATGGCCAGCTAGGCTAGGTCTCCACATATTCTTGTTGCATTGCTTTTTTTTTTTTTTTTACCTTGAGAGCTTAGGCTATTATTTCACTTTGATTCCAGTTTTCAATATTGGAGTTTTTCGTTTTTTTTAAGGTCTAACAGGATATGGTTCAAGGCTAGGCTATAAAAAGCTTTACTAAAATATCTTAAAAATTTACTGTTAACTAGATATTTGCTGCCTTTGTTTGTGTGTGTCAGTGTTCATACATGCGAGTTTGGTAGTTAACACAGCATTCATGAAAGTGGTCCTGGTATTAAAGTGAAAATTTACTCTTATCTTCACACGAGTTAGTAATTGTAAAGAAAATCTCCATGTAGCTGAATGTAAAAACGTAGAAGATGGTAAATTTCTCAAGTTATCTCGGTAAGTTTTTCAAATTATCTCGCCCGTACTTCATTATGCATACCCTTTTCTTTACTGTTCAGTCAAAAAATTTTACTAGCGTAAACGATATTGCATGCAGAGCTCTTCTGTAGAATTACCGATTATGTAAACAGACTTTGGAAGCATAATTACCTGTACTTGTATCGACTTCAGTAATACTACAATTATCTGTTTCTGTAATACTATAGCCTAATATTTTAGGCAGCAGCCCAAATGTGAATCAGAAATTTTTTGTTTCTGGTAATTTTAGAGGTAAAGTGTTTATTTGAGACCACCCTAAGAAAACTGCATCATATTAAGTTGCCCTATCACACAATTATTTCAAAGTTACAAAACTTCTAATGTCTTAAGTCAACTAATCTTGCTTCAAAACTTGATGTTTGTAAATAAAGAAAATAGCAATGTTCTACACAATATCCTGGATTGGGAAGCATGACACTGCTGTGTAGAAAGAACTGTACATATTTGGAAGGTAACACACTGGTCTTACTGTAAGATTGCCAACACTAAATGCTTAAATATTTCATGTGGCTTATACTGCAACATTTTAATTATTTACTTTAATGTTAATGAGTTATGAGCACAATAGGTTACTGCAAGTCATCTTTCAAACAAGGTCACTTGTCATCAAATTAACAGCCACAAAGACTTATAATGAATCCCCTCCCTCCTGCTAATAGGGCCATAGGCTGATTATTAAAAGTATATTGTTATATATGTATATACAGTATATTTTAGATTATTGGATATTACAGGCTTACAGTGAATAATTACAGGCTTACAGTGAATAATTTCCATTAGTAATGCTTTATATACTACACTGAATTTTTGGGCATAAAAGGCTATCATTTTACGATTCCCATTCAATTGAAGTTCTATACATTTTTTGGAGTATATTATTCTTAATTTTTATAATTTACAGGGAAAGTTGAAACCTGTAATTGTAAACACAGATATGGTGTTTACAGAAATGCTCTTCAAGGAAACTGATTTTGGAAATCTTTATTCTCCTGTAATGGTAGCAGTCTTAGGAATGAATTTGAATATAATTTTTTTATTATTTTCGATTGATTCCATTAGGAAGATCCCTGATAATAAATTATCACAACATACAAAGCATTGTCATCCAATGTTCAAGATTTCCATGGGACTTTTCATATGTCTTTTTTATTGTAGCGCTTTGAATATACATAGTACAGTATTTAAATTATTATTGGATTTTCTTAATGCACATTTCATTTTTTATGTTTTTCTTCCACTGACATTTTTGTCAGTAGTGCCTCTTTGTTTAATGAGTTAGTGATAAATACCATATGAAAATAAAGAGATATGAAAATAATACCATCATTCAACAAAAAAAATCACGCTTTTATTTAAGTAACTAACTTACCAAGTAATTACGTAGCTGTATTTCCACTTTAACGTCAGCTTAGATTCAAAATTTCACAGGTAGCGCTTCAGTATCGGAATATTGGAATGATTTGGCAAACAATTCTCATTCGTTTCCTGCCGTCCATGGTGACAACACCTGGTCTGGCAGTAGCTTTTTTCATTATTTTCCGGTTATTTTACCGGATTCCGGTGGAGGATTCTTTAAATCAACCATCGGAACACGTATACCCTGTATTGTAGCCTTCAAGCTGAAATCTTTCAGGAGAAGTTTGTTCGTATTTTGTTTTACGTTGATTCAGTCATCATCGAGCTGCCGGTTAACAACACCATTTCCATTGATGGTTTGTTTACAGGTTAGGCTTCTGGCAGCGCCAATAATAGTTTTCATGGACTTTCCTTCAACGTTGAACACTCGAGGGGATGGGCATCAGTTACGTTCTATTTCGTCCCGGAATTCATAGCTAAGACTCAGAATCCGTCCGTCCCTGACACCAGATTCAAGTCCTTCACGATCCCCTCTCTAGAGGACTTTGTTGCTAATGATCCAGACGAGATGTTACTATGTCCTGTTAGAGTGCTGCGGTGCTATCTTAGCCCTTATTGGATGGGAATCCTCATATGAGTATTAATGTTACGCGCCATATGACTTGGCTGTATCGAGTGGGAAAGAGTTTCCATCACTTCAGTGGCCCATAAATGATTGGTGGCAACTTTAGACTCAGCTCAGCTCCGTCAGTGGGCATCTCGGGGAGATCAGAATTGTTCTTGATTTGATGGGGGGTGTCTTGCTCCTCTCTCTCCCATTATGTATTTTTATTTATTTGCTCAAAAATATACCCAGGGATTGCTGTTGGTTTTAGTTCTTATCTTTTATGATATGAATTTGTTCCAACACGATATACCAACCGACGGTCCTTTACATCAGGAATTACTTACGGCGTAGGCTGGAAACGGCCGTTAAACTCTTGAGCAAGGTGGTTAGGCAGTACAGTAACTACCGCCAGGTAGGCGGGAATACCTGCCAGCCTGGATGTAAATTTCTCAATCAAAATACAAATAATAACCCAAATCAAAACTCATTTACTAAAAAAACTAATCACCTATTGAATTTACATAACATGATACCCAAATTTACCCAAGAAATAAATCCGGTCACACCATGGACACTAAAAAGGGCAAAACTATGCACATATTTATCATATCTTTCAAAGAAATATATGTCCAACACAGAAATGTACCATCAACATGCCATGGAACACATAAGACGGAAGGGTAATCCCTTCATAATCTACACAGATGGATCCAAAATGAAGGTGGAGTGGGCTCATCAGCCTATTCAAGTGACAAAACTATCCAAATAGGCCTTCCTCTAATATCATCAGTATTTACAGCAGAATTAGCAGCCATACAATTGGCTCTCAAGATTATAACAAAAAGGAATTCCTTCAGCACTCATATTGAGCGACTCAAGAAGTGCAATTGAAGCAATAGGATCATTTAAATCAAATAATCACCTTGTCCAAAATATACAACGGAAATACATCAGTTAATTACAAACGGCCTTCAAATTCAAATTTGTTGGATCCCAGCCCATGTAGGCATTGAGGGTAATGAGAAAGCAGATAAAGCTGCAAAATTGGCTTGTACAATCCCCAACTACTATGAAAGCACCCATATCAGACTGGCTAGCATCAGTTAAACCCTTAATTTATAGGGATTGGCAAAATGATTGGACAAATATACCCCACAAAACAAACTAAAACAAATTAAGAACGAAGTTAAAAAATGGCATTCTTCTACCCAAAAGCAAAGAATCAATGAGGTTATTTTAACAAGACTCAGAATAGGACACTCCAGACTCACACATGGTCATCTGATGTCAACTCCGCACACAAACCCAATAACTTGTGAAAGATGTAGCATCCCAGTAACAATCAAACACATCTTGATTGACTGTCCCAGATGGCATCATGAAAGAAAGACTTATTTACAAAATAAATCAATAAAGGATATTCTAGCAGAAGGTAATAACTTTTCAATTAATAATATCATTCTCTTCCTAAACAAAATTAAATTGATAAGTAAAATATAATCTCCCTTTTTTTTTTCTCTTTTTTTTTTCTCGATTGTTTTTTCTAATTTCCCCTTTTTTATTATTTATTTATTTAGTTAACTACTTAATTTTTTTTTATGTACTCTTTCCCCCATTCTTTTCCCAGCCCGAGAAGAACCCTAAAAGAGTTCAGAGGTCTGGTTAAACAAATCATTTATAACTAACTAACTAACTGGATGTAAACATTCCATCACCGTCCTGGGCTCAAGGCAGCCTTTTGGCCTTCCGAGAATTCAGGATGAGTTTTGCGACACTCAGTGGTTCATTGAACAACAAACCACAGTAGTGGCATTTGTCGACAAACAAGAGGGAATCCTTTTTTTCCTCCTGTTTCATATGTCGACATTTGCAGGTACTCGAGTGTTCTATAACGCACTTGACATCTCAATTAGTCAGATGCATCCCTGGTGGGGATGTATTGGCAAGTGAGCTTGACCTTGGGTTTGAGTGATCGGGACGGAACGTGCTGCTCACTCGGAGATTCACGAAGAGACTGCTCAGCTGAGAAATCCCTACCGTCTTTGTGTTGCCTCCCTGCACAAGTCGGTAGTTTTTTCTCGCTCCTTTATACCAGACACAGGGACTGCTACAGCGAGGCATGCTGTCTTTCTGGGAAACTTGATATCTACATTTTGCCCTCTATTTGTCTTTTTCACTAGGGGTTCAGAAGCATTGTTCACCCCGAGTTACAGACAAATGCTGGAAGACTTCGTTTCTCGCTCGACCTGATAGCCGAGGCATCGTGAAAGTTCTGCTTAACCCAGTTTCCTGTAGCAGCTACGCAAGAAGAAGTTCTTCAGGCAGTACATCCCAGTGTGTTTGGGACTAGGAGACCTTCAGGTTCCCTTGCAAGCATAGGCTTTCTTTCCAAGTGGCTGCAGATATAGCTGGATATCTCTTGAAGTCCTCTGCAACACTCCCAGGGAGTGGAGCCGTCTTCGCTGGTGGGTGTCGTTGCGGAACTTCTTCTCGGGTCAGAGTTGCTCTTCAGGTCTGGACTTCCTTGCCTTTGCCGCCGAGGGTTGCTTCTCTCCCTTTCATTTTGTGAAGAACGTAGGCCCTTGTGACCTAGTCTCGTATTTGAAGTAGCCTTCTTCTCCTCAGTCGAGATTTAGCTAAGGATGAGAAGCTTCTTCGGTCTTGCTGTCCCAGGGAACTGTTCCCTGGGTGGCATATGACTCTCGTTTAGGGTTCCTGTCCCATGTTGCACACACCCTTATGAGAGTCGTCGGATGGAGATGTGCCCTCTTAGGACCATCTCTCATCTTGCTCGGGCCTTGGCGTAGAAGATGGAAGAACAGGTGAAGGGGATCAATACCTCGACTCCTTCTCAGATGTCTTAGGTGGACTCCAAATCCTTTGGCATCTATTGTCGGGTTTGAGTCGTTGTTCCCCTCCTCCTTGGACTTTGTGTCGATGATCCAGATCATTCATTGCTTTGTCCTTTAGGGGGCTGTGGTACTTTCTGAAAAGGCTCGACACTCCTAACCTGGGTGTCGTCGACATTTTCGCTAGTACTCTCTCTCCCAAGGAAGAAGTGTCTGAGGGCACATCTTCCTCCTGGCTTCGTGAAGCAATCGAAGGAGGTACTCGGCAGCTGACGGCGACGATACTGGTGCCTTCCACCTGAGAACTCACGAAGTCGATGGCTTGGTCCATCCCTTGCATTCCGGAAGTTTCTGTCAGTCTGGAAGCAAGATGTGGTCTCATAGACCACACTCTTGTCTTCCTATGGTCTTGCCCACAGGCCCTTGGAACCTTTTTTCCTTGGCACTGTGGTGGCTGCTCAACAAGTTGTGTTTTCTTACCTGGCTCCTTCAAGAGTATGAGTAGCATCTCGCCTAAGGTGTTGGTTCTGGAAGTGAGAAGGATTCCGAGAGTGACTACCCTCTCTTCTTCCTCGTTCCCCGTCCTTCTGCTTCTCCTCCTTTGGGATGAGAA
Organism: Macrobrachium rosenbergii; assembly: GCF_040412425.1. Taxonomy (NCBI): domain Eukaryota; kingdom Metazoa; phylum Arthropoda; class Malacostraca; order Decapoda; family Palaemonidae; genus Macrobrachium; species Macrobrachium rosenbergii. Next base: position 15,078,811 of record NC_089784.1, on the reverse strand, counting down.
TAGGACTCGAACCAACACGTGCTGGACCTGGCGCTGATGCGGTAAGACTACACATCGAGCACCCGTTCTATTTTTCTCCTAGAATCAAAGAAGCAATTCTGCTCCTTCCTCTAGCAAGGGGAGGAAGGAGAGACTGGCAATAAGGGAAACCCCATCTCAGCTTTTCCTTACTGCCTCTGACACTACGATTCTTTCAGCCTATTTCATATGAGTCACGTTTCCTCACTCATGCGAAAAAGTCCAGTATCTGACATTGATCTTGCAGTTCCTACACTCCGATCAGTATGTCAGAGGCTCAGGTACTCCTCCTCGCTCTTTCAACCAGAAGGAGTAGCCCAGGTGTGCAGAACTCCAGTCAGTTCAGGAGACTCACTCAGATTCCTCCCTCCAGCCAGTGAGGAACGATGGTTGGTACATTGTGTCAGAACAAAACACAGTTTTTGAAAGTAAAATGTATTTTTCGTAACTATACAAACTTGAGGTCCTTTACATTACATATTATGCCCACCTCATGCCACCCCTCAATCTGAACCTGGACCGAAAGGCAAACTGGAATGTTTACATCCGGGCAGGCGGGTATTCTCGCCTACCTGGTGGTAGTTCAATTTACTGCCTAACCACCTTGCTCAAGAGTTCAACGGCCGTTTCCAGCCTATGCTGAAAATAATTCCTAATGTAAGGGACCTCAGGTTAGTAGTTAGGAAAAATACGATTTACTTTCAAAAATTGTGATTTTTTAGATTTTTTTTTCTTACACCAAGTGCATTTGCATATCTTCGTCTTTCCGTTGATGTGTTTTTTTCTTAAATTGGCCAATCTTAAAGTTTGCCCAGTCGGGGGGTGTGCATGATATATAATTAGCCCATCCCTTAAGGGTTAAGAGGACTCGACATCACCAGCCTGAGTGTCAACAACTCTTTATTAGTACTGGTTCGTCCAAGAACACAATCTTTCTGGCTACACGAGACGATCAGTAGAGCGTGCTCTGCTGCTGGCGAGGATGACACCAGTACGTTCCATCTGAGAGCTCACCAAGTCAGGGGCTTTGGTCCATCCCTTGCATTTTGGAAGAATCTGCCGGTTCCCCAGGTACTGAAGGCAGGGGTGTGGCCACACCAGACCACCTTCACATCCTTTTACCTTCTCCTTGGGACCTGTGGTGGCTGCTCAACAGATTGTGTTGTTACCAAAGTTTTTCTCAGACTGAAAGCATCTGATCTAATGTACTCAGAAGGCATAAAGCTGTGATTGAATGATTAAGTGACTGGTTCTGCTCTTCATTCTTCTCTTCCTCTCTCTTTGAGGCAATATCTCAGGCCAAGTATATGCTGGAATGGGCACAGCTGTAGGTAAGCTATACTATTGAGCTTACAGGGGCTGTTAGTTCCTTTTAACAGGAAGGGGAAGGGACCAGTGTGGTAGAGCTACAATAAAAAAACATTTATTTATTTTGACCTGATTTTAGCTGCCCTCTGACTTGTCACCCGTTTTTTGGGTCATACTTGGTTATCCAAGGTTTTCCTATAATATAGCATAAGCAAGAATGAAGACTCCTTTCCCTTGGGCTTAGGGTCCTATCACCCTGGCATCCTTCTGCCCGACCTAACAGGAGGTTACTGGAGTTGGCTCTGATGCTTACTATGGTGACAGGGATTGTGACGTTTCTGGGTTTAGATTGAAATTTCCAGTCAGTTTAGAGGACTACCTCCCACAAAAGGAGTTTCTCTCCTGCATTAAAGGCAATGGTTTGTTTTTCTTTTGGAACAAATCACAAATTTTTGAAGCACTGTAGTTTGTATTTTCATTGATATACAAACTAGAGCCTTTTATAATGTCACTTCAATCACCCTGCTTGGTGATGGCTGGTGAGTGAGGAAGGTGTCCCCCCACTTACCCACTGCTACCTGTTAACTGCATAGTTACCAAGTTTCAGTGACCGATTCCAGCTCAGTGAAGAGGAATACTTTAAAGGCTGTGGTTTGTATACCTACAAAGTTCAGATTACTTAAAAGATCTGTGGTATTTCTTTGCATAGCTTTAATGTTTTTCAGCATACTTTGCAAGTCTTATTGAAGCATAAAAAATACTGTTTAGTTTGACTCTCAGTACAGTATTAAAAGTTAAAGGGCTAAATTATGCCTTCTACATTTATATCTTAGTACTGAATTTGTGCAAGGTATTGCTATTTGATAAAAAGAAGTTAAATCTTTCAGACTGAAGAATGGAGAGACCACATGGGGGCAGTTGTAGGGATGGCTCCCCAGACGACAAGCTTGACAAAGGGACAACCAATGGGAGTGAATTGTCCTCATGTGGCTCATCCGTAGGTAAGGGATTAGCTATATAGGTACTTTGCTTTAGGCAAAATGCTAATTTTCCACTCACTTTAGTGAAGATGAATATTTATTTGGAATGCAGACTATTTATCCAGAATGTATCATCTATAAAAGAAATTTTTTTTTTTTCTGCTTTTGACAGGGTAAAATGCAAAGGAGTTACAAGTACAGTCAGTGAAATGTAATTTTTTCCCATTACTAGGCTTTCTCCTCGTATTTGATGTTAGTTTATTATGCAACATCTCTTAGTTACCTGATGATTTTGTGGTTTTTCAGGTCCCAAATCTTTATTATCTAGTAGCCTTGGAGGTGGAGTAGAGGAAAAGATGGAGGTTGATTCACCCATGCTTTTGCCCTCTTTGGCTTCCTTGCCTTCCACCTCATCTGTTACCATCACCAAAGCCTCTGCATCACAGCTAAGATCTTCACACTCACCATCATCATCGCCTCCTCCTCCTCCACCCCCTCCTCCGCCGTCATCGTCATCAGCTGTATCTACGCACTCGTCTGTAGTATTTACTTCTGTCAGCACTTCTTCATCGTCCACCACACATGATGTTATGTCTAATATCAATAATGGTTTGTTAGGCCCAGACATGATGCCTACTATTCCATTAGTTCCTGTCCAAGTCCCCACTGGCCGAGGTGGAGTTGTAACCATTCCCAAAGCTCGGGGGCGTCCAAAAGGAATGCCATTTTATACACCCAGAGGTGGTTTTCAGATCAGAAAAGGAATGAAGTTCAAAAGAATAGGAATGTAAGTAGAAAGTACAGTATTTTTCATTGAAGATAAATTATTGTACTATATGTGACAAATTTTTGTACCTGTATATTTTCAGTGTTGTGAAATTGCTTTTCCAGTGCAATATTTCTTGTAGTTGAGTAAAATTAGTGAATATGTTATTACATTATACCTTGTATGTTTTTAGGCGAGGAAGGGGTGGGCGTCGACTTGTTCACAGCATGTCATTAGAGGAAAGAGGCGCTATTGGTGGAGATGATTCACCATTGCCCCTTGATGAAGAGGCATACGCTCAAGATGACATGATTATTACTCCATCTTATCAAGAAAAATGGTAACTTTTATCTTACACTATATTATACCATCCATTAATGTACTTTTGGCATTTGTGTTTTTTATCCAATAGTTATTCATTTACGTGATTTACATTTGGCGGTTGTGTTGTTTATCCAGTAGCTATTCATTTAGGCCTACATGGCGTACATCTGGCAGTTGTGTTTTTTATCCAACAGCTATTCATTCACATGCTGATTGTAGTGAAACATTATTTAACCATTGTCCTTTACCTTTGATGTGTACTGTAAACTTTTCCTGTTGAATCCAAGTTTGGATAACTTGTACAGTAAGGGTGCTGTATTACTTCTGCCATTTTCCTTCATGTTGTTGTAGACTTTTCCCTCTGATAAAAGTGAATTGTGCTTTTTAGCATTACCAGAATCATCACTCCAGTAATTTATTCTTATAGTCAAGTTGGTGGGCATTAGTGAGTAAAAGGGTTTTGAGTATACTGTATTCATTAGAAAGATTGAAAATGTAGTGGGAGGCAGTTTAGCTCATATTTCTGTTTTGTAGACCCAAATTTTGGTGTTATTACTGTGCATTATATGATTGCCACTTATTACATTCACTCTTACAGGCCGGGACGTTTTTGTGCATTGTGCAACCTAGGGGAACAAAGCCAGCTTGGTCAGGGTGACCTGATAAGGCATGAACCAACCCCAGGGTTTGTGCTTCCGGAGAAGTTTGAAGTAGCAGAAACAGAACTAGAGGAGTGTCCTTCAAAGAAGTTTAAGCTTAATCACCCAACACATCCTACTTTCTTAAAGTAAGTGTCTAGCATTACATTATTATGCTCATGGATTGATTGCTGTTTAGTTTCCTGTTCATGTCAGTTTGATTGGGATTATTTCCCTGGTAGTCAGACTATGGATGGTTAATGGAGCTGTATGAAAAACTTGCTATGTTTTATAAAATCAGAAGCTTAAGAACTGTGGCTAAAATAAGGCTCGCTTCCTGTGCTCCATCTTGGTGTTATTTTTAGCGTATATGAGCTTTATTTATTTATTTTTTTTTTTTACCCAGAGACAAAGGGAAATCTCCCCGAAAGCAAATTGGAGACCTGATATTACCAGAACCAGTAGATGAGATATCACTTGTTGGTCATCAGGAGCAGCCCTCTGTTGGTTATCTGTTTGAGTCTGGAGGTTAGTTTGTTTGCTTATTTTACCTATTGCATAGCTTAGTTGAAGAAGTTGTGACTTTGGTGTTGGTAAGATTTTTATGAAATGAAGGAAGACTGGTTTTTCTGAATGATGTTTATAAATGAATATCTTCTTGCTATATTCTGAGATTATTCTTTAAGTCTACATTTTGTATGATGTTACGACTACATTCCTTAATACTAACAAATGTTTTTAATGCATGAATATTCTTTTGTAGGTCATTGTTTGGTACATTATATGTGTGCTTTGTGGTCAGCAAATGTAGAATTAACCAGTGATGACATTATAAACAAAGTGGATGTAGCAGTTGTTTCTGGTGCCAGCCAGAGGTGTGCATATTGTAAGAAATTTGGAGCAACTATTCCATGCAAGGTATGTGTAATGTGTAATTTTTTATTGTCAAAATGTAGAATTAGTCTGTTAAATAATGGTTTTCATAAGTTTTAACTGTTTGGTTTGAGAATCAAATGATGTCAAATGACATGTAAATTCTATCCCTTGTGACCCAAATGACATCTGTTGAAAATAATAGAAAGACACCATTAATATTCTGTTGTTGGGTGTCATTGGAATGGCATCTGGATAGTGTTGGGGGATAGTCTATTGTGCTCTTTCACACATATAAGGCTTTTCAAGAGAAGTATCATTGAACCAGTCAAAAATAGAAAATCACATAAGTTTTTAGCATGTTTTCTTATTCTTACCCAGTGGGGAGTTAAAGCTGTCAGTGCACCTCATGTGGTGCACTGTAGGCATTACTTAAGTTGTTTGCCACATCCTTTTTACCCTTGGCTGCTCATACTTTTGAGCCTTTTATTCAATTCTTGCTTCCTTCAGTCTTGTTGGCCAACCACCTCTCTTCACTGTTCAAAGCACTGAATTCTGGAAGTGACCCAGTGCTTGGCTTTATAGCTGAATTTTCGTAAACCCAGTCAAATCAGATTGTATTTTCCATACTTTTTTGTATCCAGTGAATTACATAAATGGCAGTAATATATGCTGTATATCATTAGAGAGGAAATCTATCATCATCTTTCACAGTGCAAGAGAGTTCATAGATCTCCATTTTTTCATTATTTTATATGAAAAATGAAGAAATGTGTTTTGGGTCACGTTAATGTATTGCTGTGACCATAAAGGAACTTAAAGTATGGTTATTTGGCTCCAAATTAACAGCTTTCTCACATAAAAAAATTATATTAAGCAGTAAAAGAAAGTGATATTGAAGCTGATAATGTACAAGGTTTGGACCCCCAAAATGTCAAAGGATTAAAGTTTTCAATTTGTAAAATATTCAAGTGTATGTGTGATTTAGTACAGTTCAGTCTTTGAATTCTTCAACTTTTTTATCCCGTAATATTTTGGGGACCTGCATAAACAAAAAGCATCTATTTAGTCAAGTTCCAGTGCTTTCTAGACAGTGTCAAATTGCTTCTCATTCAATGCTCAATCCAGTATGCATTTCTACTATGGCTAATCAATCACAGTAGCTCTGATAAAGATTTTGTTCATTGGTTTGGTTAAATTTGATCATATAACTAACAGCTTGCATTTAGATTTTTTTATTCTTCATGCTGTCATTGGAGATGAGTTTGTCAGTACCTTGGTTGCAGTTTGCTTTAGATTTCCCAAATTGACATCACATTCAGAAATTTAAATTTGCAATCAAAAATTATTTTATCCGCTTATGGTATCATTTTTCCCATCTTGGGATATAGAAGCATTTCATGACACAATTGATTTAGTAACTGGACCCTTGCTGCTTATTAATACCTCATTTTGTGATTGATACTATTTTTCCAACTGTTCAAATGAATTAGCAAGATAAGTAATTTTTATAGTACTCTACATCTGTCCACCAACTACCTTGTTCAGCCTTTGGCTGGAATTCCAAGTTAATTTTTACTTGTTGTAATTATGGATTTATTTTGTGGGATTCTTCAGGTACCAGGATGCCCCAAGTTCTATCATTTTCCATGTGCCATGTATGATGGTGCACCCATGGACCTGAAGAGTGTTGCAATGGTGTGCCCTTCCCATGCTGACCGAAGCAGAGATATCTGTAAGTAAGGTTTCTTAACAGGATTGCTTATGACAGTTGTCATTAGTACTGTCGAAATATATAATTATATCCAAAACTCTGCACTCATACTATGTTCAAGCTCCCTTGTAGGACATCTAACTGTTAATATCTAAGTTTTTGTATAAATAGTATATGTCAGCTTTTTTTTTACCTGTAAAATGACCAGTAGTAACAAACAAACTGTTAAAACATCTTATCCTTTTTATTTTCAAATTTATTAACAATATTTCCTATTCTTCCAAATTGGAAATTCATTTTTGAAGCCTTTTATATTTGACAGTTGAATATAAAGTTCCAGAGTTCCTTGCAATTGTGAGAAGACCCCTCCAAAAGTCTTACTAATTAATTGTTTGAGGAGAACACTGAAAGTTCCATTTTGGCAAAATTGAAATTATTATTTAGCTGGGGTACAGTATAGTAAAAAAGAATTGATTAGCTTTAATATGGTTAATAAGAGCCCTTTTAATTTGGGTCCTCAGTAATGTTAGAGATTTCAACAATGTCAGGATGTTTATAATTAATTATTTGATGTTGGTGGAACATTGTAAAATTGATTTTATATTTCAATCTGCCATCAGTTTGATTAAACTAAGATATCAGGCATGTTTTTGGTTAAACACTATTGCTGCATCAGTGGAATTTATGAATATTTTTCTGTTTTTCTAATCTTTGTGGCATGCAATACATAGAGTCAGTGGCTGATATGTTAATGGCGAGAAATTTTCAAAAGTCAGAAGGACATTTTACTTGTAAGAAATCTCATGCAAAGATACAGGTATAGATCTGGCGAGAAAGTGTGGGTCAGCCTGCTGAAGGGGAAAAGTCCAGTGGATGGTAGTGGGCGTATTTAAGGTACTGTATTTAGAAATCCAAAGATTGCTTTAACGTTATCCTCTGGGAGGGTTTTGGTCACAGTGGGGGTAAACATTTGCGTAGATCAAGTGGGGACTAGATGTCTATTTATCTGGTTCAGTGAGCAGTAAGGTGGGTCATCCATGACAAAAGTGTGATGTTACTGCATACTTGTAATTGTTCAGTACCCAGAGACTTAAGTTATTTGTTTATTTGCAAAGGGATATTTTGAATTTTAATTACAGCTATACCAGAGAATCCTCATTATGTATCAAGTTTTACCACGTATCAGTATTATGGCCAAAGTATTGAAATATCTTTTAGCTGAGGGCTACTGCATTTTGCTTTATTTTTTTTTTTTTTATGAAACAAACTAAATTTGAAGGTATGTGACTATTATTTATTCTTGTTAATTTCAATGAATCTCAAATATTTAATGATTTTTGTCATACTGAAATTGTAGGTGTGGAAAACTTTACATATACAGGCAGTCCCCGTTTAACTGGCGGCATCAGTTAAAGGCGATCCGGTTGTACGGTGCTTGTCTAGTGACGCCGTTGACTGGATTTTCGGCGCCGCTCTCCGGTTAGCGGCACCAATATCCGGTTAATGGCGCTGTTAAACGGGGTATTAGCACTATTACAGTGCTTCCCAATTTTATGTGGGAATAGGTTCCAGAACATACCATGGAAATGTAAAATCTGCAGAAATTTAAAAATCCCTCTAAAAATGTTTATAACTGGCTTATAACTGCCAAATACCTTGTACCCCTTAAACTAAAATGCTTATAACTGCCTATTTTAAGATTGCTAAATTTGATAGTTTAAGCAAAAATATACCTTCAAATTATCATACTAAAACAATTTGATATTTCAAACAAAAATATACCCCAAATCATCCCAAAACACCCAAAGGAACTGTACATTACAGTATTTTCTTACTTCTGTTGCTCTTAAGTAGCCTATGTATACACCTCTAAAATGCTTGTAACTGCCTGTTTTAACAGTTTATCACTGAACTTGACAGTTCAAACAAAAATATACCTCAGACTATCATCCCAGAATACCCTAATGTCATGGCGTATATATAGGGGTCTCAGATCAGGTTGATTTTTCATTGGCTGCCTGAGGCGGTTCTCCTTGGGCAAAACCTCCTCTCATGCAGTGATGGTCGTGTGCACTCTTGCGTGCGTGCACTGGAGTGCATGTTAGAGACTATTATTAGGAGGATTTCTGGCTGCACATGGATGTTCCTGATTGGTTCTCTCATCCTGGGTGCCAATGGGTGCCACCCTTCCTGCTGACGTTGGAAGGAGGAATGTCTCTGTGTGGTATTGAGACTCGGCTTCTCTCTCCAGATATGTAGGGCTTCCAGGAGGCATAGGCGGCGATGGCTGGTTGCTTGATCTGTTATCTTGATGTTAGGGATAATGTCATTCTTTTTTACTCTCAGGTTATGGGCAGTCCTGGCATAATTAAATTAAATATGGTTCCCTCCTGGTCATGACAGGTCTCTCTCTCTCTCTCTCTCTCTCTCTCTCTCTCTCTCTCTCTCTCTCTCTCTCTCTCTCTCTCTCTCTCACAGTGTATGTAAAAAAATAGATACAGCCCAAAGAAAAATCTGCAAATCAGTGAACAAGTGAGTGATGTGTTCCACAAAAATCCTCAACAAAATGAAATGCGTAAAAATGGGTGGCCACTATATTGTATTGGCGCTCGGCTGGAACGGAACCCGAGCCTTTAACCGGGGACTGCCTGTATTTGTCTACCCCAGTGAGTCAGGAGAATCCGATTATTATATATTTCATTGTCTTTTTTATGACTTTTTCAATGTATAATTCTCTTTATTTTCTTTTATACAGTAATGGATATGGCATGCATAATTTGTGAACATTCATCACCTGAAAGTTCGCTAATTTTCTGCTCAAATTGTGGCAACCATTACCATGGCATGTGTCTTAAGCCACCACTAACAGCTGTGCCAGCAGTGAGAACTGGCTGGCAGTGTCCACACTGCAAGATGTGTCAGGTAAGGAAATAGGAAATACATTTTTGTGTACAGTAGAAATGAGCTTTTGCGTGATCAGTCACTATTGCACCACTGCCTTAACTTTTTGAAATGTAAAAGTTTTATGTACAAAAGCCATGTAAGTCTCTCTGTAGATATAGTGTGCCATATTGTAGTAGTAGAAGGCCTAAAGTACAAATGGTGGCTGTTAATTGTGTATCACTCTTGACTCTTGATGTGGCTGTGTTTAGTTTTAGTCAATTTTCTTCATGTATAATACAGACATCTTGTAATGAAGAAATAGGTTAGTGTATTTGTATCCCCTTTTTCCCCAGAACAGGAACCAGATTTCAGCACAAAACCTTTCTCAAGTCATTTCCTAATTTTTCCCTCATTCAGGTTACATTATTGTTGCTTAAATTTACTCTTAGATAGGGATCCTGATGGTATGTATTTTGTGAGGAATGGCATAGAAAATTAAATGTGAAAATTAGTGTTTTAGGTTTTGTCTCAGTAAATATCAGATATAGGTGTTCTCATGAATTCCTGGATGTGAGGGTGTTTGCACTTGCACAAAAGCACATCCACAGAAAGTTTTGTTGTTGGAAGGTTTCAACTTTTGGAATATATTGTAGTTATATGTGTTGAAGTGAAAGAAGTAAGTGGCTTAAAGAAGTGTAACAATAAGATTGTAGCAACTTATTAAAAAAGTTGGCCACTAAAAATTCACAAAAATGTTCACGGGTGTTTTGGGTCAGAAATTTGTTTAATGGTTTCTTATTCAGTTGTACACTGTAGCACATTACAAGAATCAGGAGGAAGGAGTGTTATATGTCAATACATTGTAGATGGTATGTTCTTCCTTTTTTATCTCAAACACTTAGCTTTCCCAAAAGAGACTTAAGTATCTGTGCAACACATTTGACATAGAACAGTTGAATATAGTCATGACCCTCATAATGTCATGATAAAATTATTGATTGATAGATTCTTAAACTAGCATTGCAACACCTAGGGTTAACAATACCAGAAATATGTTTTATAATGTAGAAAATTATAGAATATAATTCATTTGCACTGTAAGGATTATTTTGACATCTCAGGAACAGATCATAATTTTGAATTTGCAAATGTGTGTCTTTGGCTGCACACTGTATGTGGCACAAACTGTTCCATGCAGTGTTCCTTCTGCATCTAGCAATATCACAGTACTTCCTTTTATTTAAACAAATAATTTCATCTTCATCCCATTACAGTTCCTACCAAACTACTAGCTTCAGCATTTTCCAGCTCCAATTTGTCACTCATATTACAAAATATCCTGTGATATTGGCATGTGAATACCTAGAAACATAAATATCATTGTGGTTAAGCTACTTTATGATAGTCATAATGGAAGTTTCTCAAATAGTATATCATGGGTTGAGACTTGGTGTTAATTTGGGATAATCTTTTTAGAGTGTAAGAAGTGGAAAGATTATTGTTTGGTAAGGTCTTCAAAATTGATGCCATGAGTAATTTTGCAGGTATTAAAATTTGCAACTATAAGTGATGAGAGGAAGAGTTGTCTTTTCCAGAGAAGTAATTTATTTATTGCCAGGATTTTCAAGATTGTTTTTGTAAGAATATGGCCTTCCGGGTAGCTTATAATTTCTGCTTTAGTAGAAAGGTATCTTAAGTAATTTATAACTAGGATATGTATTTTGGGTTTGTTAGTGGTGCAGAGGTTGTTTTTATTGGGAAAAAATCGTAGTCACTACGAATGTAGTGAATGTAGCAGTATTTTTTAAAAATACCATAAATTTTTTTCTAGCCTATTAGGTTTTGATGTATTTTGTCTTTTGTATCAGACATATTACAGTTGATACAAGGACTGTTTTTGTTATGTAGGTGTTAAGTTATAAGATTTAATAGTGCATGAAGTATTTGTATGAATGAAAGAGGGCTGTGAAGCCCTGGGAAACATATTTTTGACTGACCCTTTCTGTCCACTTAAGGTGTAGATAATGTTATGTAAAATTTGGATATTGATAGATTGATTATATTCAGTTGAGGATACCTGGGTTTTTCTTCAACTGATCCCTTTTGACTCTTGGGGAACATGCCCACATGACATTAAGTAATTTATATTATTTCTTATCAAAATGAGGTTTTCATGAGAAACTGAGAATAATGTTGATGATATAATTTGTTTTCATGGTTCAGGTATAGAGTGTATAGGAATTTGATACTGCCCTGTGTAATTCAGAAAATTGAAGGTTGTAACATTTGATGGAGGTTTTACTATGAAAATTAAGGTTTTGGCATATTTGTTATTTAGGAAATTATTCATTATAAATTGTTTATAATTATAATTGTGACATTTGCTGAACTTTGTCTGCTTGGTCTGAATAACATTGAATAGGCAACTTTTGTATTTGGCTTTGGTATTGGCAGGGTTGACATTCCACAAATTGTGAAGGCATATTACTCAAATTGAGAGATGCTTGTTGCTATACTATCAGCAGAATCATTTCATGCTAGTGTACACTAAGGTCATGTTCTAAGATGAGGGAGGAAAGCAGGTAGTTAGGGAAGTTATAATAGAATTAACAGGAGAAAATCCAGTAATGAGGTTCAAAAAATAATGGAGAATGGTTTAGGTGAAGACATGGTCCAGATGAGAATTCAGCCACAAGTGCACAAAATGGTTGAAAATGGAGGGATCTCATTTCACATAATTCCTTGAAGGAAAACAAAAACTTTGTTAAAGATGATTGTACGCTCAAAAAATCTCCGAGAGTGGTTCTGTCCATCGAATTCTTTTCATAGTGCTTATTTAATTATTGGTAGCATAGACTTGTCAGTATGTTGCTAACTATATCTGAAATTGTTTTGATAAAATGGAACTGTTAAGTGAAGTAACTAATGCAGTTTTCATGGTTGATGACCAGTTTCCATTCAGTGGCAGGTGCAACTTTTATAATTTTACTGGTACCATGGTCTTGACCTGTTTTTAGAGAGGTCTGATAAAATTTTAATCAAGATCAAGTGATATTTTGGTAGCTGGGAATAATGTCTTGTTTCTATAGAGGAAGGTTTTAATATTATATATATTGTCACGAAGTGTTCCAAGTACCTGGTTATTACACAACTAATCATGAATTTAAAAATTTACCTCACTTCAGCAAGATACCTGAACTCTCATAACAATAAAAATACGACTAAGTACTCTAAAGGCAACAGTAGTCCCTTAAAAAAGCTTGCTGATCATGTGAGAAATCAGACTGGGTTTATCAAAACTCTTATGAGGTATCAACATTTAAACAAATATACTGAAGTAAAAGGTCATTGCTCCATCAGACAACTTTAACTCTCTCCCCAGGTTAGAGTCACATCAGAAAAATTGAAGGAACAAAACTCTATAACACTGGGTATTCAACTAATTAATCCTACCACTGGTGGTTAGTAAATGAAACACTTGTAAAAACTTTAAATACAAAAAATTATTTTTTTTTATCCAAGATTAATAAATCAAAATAACATAAAATTTAATTAATTCTTGAATTAAATGATTAAACAAATTAAATCACAAAAACATGAACTTATCAAGAAATTAAATTAACCAAGCAATATCAAGAAATTAAATTAACCAAGCAAAATTTAAACTGTTAAGAAATACTTAAGATTTGAAAAGAAAACGTAAGTAAATGAAAATTAAATTAAATATGCAATGTTAAACTATTAAGAAACACTTAAGATGCTAAGTAAATAAATGTTAAATCACCACTATATAAAATGTGAAAAACTAAAAGACTCCAAACACACAAGCATCAAATTAAAAAAGAATTAAATAATTCAAATGACATTAAGAAAACACAAATATACAAATCATGAAAATGAAATGCTATGTAAACTCACTAAAGCATAAATTCCTTATTATATTGACCTATATTATACCATGGTATAAATAAGTAAAATTCACGTTACCTTACACAAGCTTGTGAAAACTTTCACAAGATTACCCCAGTTGCTGCAGCTTGAAATTCACTTTAACACACTATAACACACTATTCTGATAGGCGCTGTTACCACTATATACACTGTTGTAAAACTAATGCTAGATCCCAAAATTAAGTTAATTTGTTAATGACCACACAAATATTTTACGTTAACTTCTCTCTTTTAAAGAGAGAGAGAGAGCGAACCGTTGTAACTGGTTTATAAAATCAGAGTGAAAAAATTTCTAGAATCCCAGCTAGAAGAAACCCCCATAGAATGACGTCATCTAAAACATTTTGGGAGCGAGACACGACTAATGCAATCTTACAAAACATGACGTAATCGATCGAGAACGGTACGTAACTTTAGGGAAAAAAGATTTGGACAAGATCCCAATGCGATCGACACAAACAGCAGGTGGTTAATTATTTGATTGGCAAGTTTATAAAACACGAATGAGCAAAACCTTCTCTTATATCGCCCGGGCATAATATCTGTCAGCGCTATGTTATCACTCGATGACATCTTGAGAAACACAAAAAACGATCGGGTCTGACTTGAGTCTCTCTCTCCCATTACTACGCTATTATTAAGAAATAAATTAATAATTTTAAATTACACTGTTAAGTTATCTAAATCATTAATATTTGTGAGATCTGACATTACAAAGATATTTTTACATAACTATTATTAATTACAAAGTATATCACAACATTGGGGAAAAATCATACTTCATACTTTTTGCAAGAGAATATCGTGAGAATATATATACTGTATGTCATCTATATACTATATATCTATCTATATATACAGTATAATATATATATATATATATATATATATATATATATATATATATATATATATATATATATATATATATATATATATATATATATATATATATATATATATATATATATATATATATATATATATATATATATATATATAGAGAGAGAGAGAGAGAGAGAGAAATTGCAAAAAGGCTATAAATTTAAATTTAAAATTAAAGTTGCACCATGATTACAAAATTAAAATATTAGACAGAACAGTTAAAAAGGACAACTTTAAAAAATAAAACATAAAATCCTTTAAGAAAAATGATACACAGAAAGTCCCCGGTAATCAGCAATCCAGTTTTATGGTGCTTTTCTAGCGACAACAATAACGGATTTTCGGCGGTGATAACTGGATTTTTTGGCGCTGATAACCAAAGATCGGCACCAGTACCCACCTAAAAGAGGTGCCGATCCCGCTTATCGGCGCAGATATCTCCCACTCATTGCCAATAAACACCGATATTTGTCAATTTCCGGTTATGTAATTTTCAGTTATCGTCTCACCTTTGGGAACGGAACCCCCGCTGATAACCGGGGGACTGCCTGTAATACAAAAGGTAAGCAGAGTTGGACCAACTTATTCAGGAAAGACTTAAGAGAGGTACAGTGTACTGGCAGAGGTTTGGCTGTTTAACAAGGGAAGAGTCGTTTAATCATTAACAGTTCTAAATTGTCAATTCATGGCTGTTGGAAGCTTGCCCTAAAACTGAAAAGTCCTTTTTTCAGTAGAAGCTTTACACATTCTAGAATGATTTCTAATATTAGAAAACTCTGGTTGTGTAATTTTACTGCATGTCCTACAGCTCACCCCATGATGAGAATGTATGTGTACCTTCAGAAGCCTCCTGGTTGGATCTAATATAATTTCCTAAATTACAGCCAGGGCATGTATAGCTATACACACAGAGGACATATAAGGGCATAAACGAACTTTGTACATAAATAACGACCTGATGGTAAGAGGATTAACAGGTATCAAGTGGACCTTAATGGCTCCAAACATGTACATAAATAACGACCTGTTGGTAAGAGGATTAACAGGTATCAAGTGGACCTTAATGGCTCCAAACATATTTTGGATGTGTTGTGAAAAGTTCTTCCTAAAAATATCTAGAATGTGTAACACTTCTCTTGAAAATAAAGGACTTTTCAGTTTTAGGATGAGCTTCCAGAAGCCATGAATTGACAATTTTAGAATCTTTAATGATTAAATGACTTGTCCCCTTGTTAAACAGCCAAACCTCTGCCGGCACACTGTACCTCTCTTAGCCTTTCGTTTTCTCTTCAGTCTTAACATTGCCACTGAATAGGTTGGCCCAGCTCTGCTTACCTTTTGTATTATATACATATTTTCTTAAGGATTTTAAGTTTGTTTTTTAAAGGTGGCCTTTTTAATTGTTCCTTTTAATATTTTAAATTTGTAATCATGGCTCCTCCTCCTCCTCCTCCTCCTCCTCCTCCTCCTCCTCCTCCTCCTCCTCTTCCTCCTCCTCCTCCTCCTCCTCCTCCTCCTCCTCCTCCTCCTCCTCCTCCTCCTCCTCCTCCTCCTCCTCCTCCTGTAGGAAATTCAGTCCCCCCTCCCCCACCCACCTCATTATAACATATACTTATGAAGGATGAATGTACCAATATAGGAAATTCATTCCCCCCCCTCCCCACCTCAACCCAACCCTTAATGTGACCAGGGAACCCCTAATGACAGTGTAATCAGTAGGCATTTTTTGCAGAGCGGCATCATTCATCCGTATCTTATTGTATACTTGCTTCTGCTTGAAATTGAGAAGTTGGGGCTTCAGTTTCTCATGTCATTATTCTTGGTTACACAAGTCTTAATTGGATAAGCTTAGCTCCTTAAGTGGACATAAAAATGTTGGCTGTCAAAAAATTTACATAAAGCATTGTTTTAAATACAGATAATGTGATAAAACTATTTTAACCTTTATGTTTGCAATTCTTTATAAAAAAGCTTTGTTAAAAATTTATTAAATATTGGTTTTTGTTAATCAGGCTCTGTCTGTTCATGTGTTGTTGTTTAATGGTAGGTAGTATCACACCATGAGAGTTTAATTCATCTTTCCGTTAGATTTATCTCCATTCTCCATGCATGATAGTAATCCCTTTGTTGTGTCCCTTCCCCCGTTGTGCAGATGTGTCGGCAGCCAAGCGATGATCTCGTGTGTGGGGTGTGTGACAAGGCGTACCATATGGTGTGTGCCCGCCCTTTTGGTCTCTCCCTTCTCAAAACAGGGTGGAAATGCAAGGTAAAATAAAAAAAAAAAAGATGATGATAAGACTAAAAAACTCTGGCATGCCCCGTTGATCGCTGCTTGGGCCTCTCCAGGCTCTGCTGTATAGATTTCTGATGTAGGTTTTTGGTAAATTAAAATTGTGATTGTGCAGTAATGTATATGAATTTATGGTCTATGAATTTTTGTTTGGTTACATTGTTGATTATTTGCAGAAATCTATTCAGGTAGATCTGTGAGAAGTGCTGCATTAGAGTTGCAGATTATCGTGTATGGTATTTATTAATAGCTTTATGTAGCACCAAAAATGTGTGGAATGCCATGGCTTTTTATATTCTGTACATTATTTGTTATAAACTCTTGTTTTTTTTATACTAACAGATAAAGTGTTAGGTTGTATTGATGGCCCTTTAATATATACTAACAGATATAATGTTAAGGTTGTGTTGATGGCCCTATATTGATATTGCCCCTAGTGAGGTTCTTGATGAAAGAATTCTGTACCTATGTGGTTGAAGAATTTTTTAAGCTTACTTTTTAAGTTTTGTTGCAGGATTTAGAATATCAATAACTGTTGTCTTCCCATGCATAGATTTCCATGTTATTAGGAATATTATGTTCCATCATTCTTACTAATGATGTAGATGGTAATATGCTTGAAATGATAATGGAAATTACTGACTTTGCTGCTAGATATTCTACTGGGAAATCGAGTCTTTAGTGAGGTTTGAAGCTAGAATCTTTGAATTTGTATTATTTCACCAGGTCCTTGTATTGTTGGCTTTCCCTTCTCTGATTGCTAAATTATTTTTACCTCTGAAGTGCCTCTAGTGCTTGCCTAATCTTGTGTCTTCAGTTGTTTTAATATATGTATTGTACTTCTTATTTAAGGAAATATATGCATAATAATTTGTTCCTCTGTTGTGTAATGTATTTAACCTTCTTTTACTCAGTGGTTTTGTATGATAATGTAGTGTCCTTTTTTACTGACATTTAACTTTTTTTAAGTTTCTAGCTTAAAATGTTTAATTAAGTAAAAGTATTGAAATAATTTTGTTTCATTGTTGAAAACTCTATTGATCTCTTTAATGAATATAAAATTCATATATCATTCATTTTTGGTCATAGGGTAATTTTTTAAATTTGAAAATATTTATATCTGGTTAGTGTCAGATACCTCTATTTCAAAATTATTCAAAGTTTTTCGTGATAGTAATACTTTGAATTGGCAACTTTGATTCAAGAATACTGTTCTGTACCTAGGAATTACTTGAAAATTTTTGAAGTTAATTTTTTCTGTTGTATTGTTGCAGGATTCATCTGTGTATGTGGTTATTGTTTCTTGCAGATTTAGGTCTGATAAATATATGATTTTTATATTTTGAATTTGAGATCTAAAAGTATGTGGGAGTTTTTTTGGTCGGATGATTCTTTGTGGTATTTATTTGATTTTTGTGTTTTGTACATTTGCCTTATGTTTTGAATGAATTTTCAAGAACTTGGAAGACAATTTTTAGACTACGATGACATTTACAACAGTTGTGTGCGAAGGTGAAAATTTAAGGTCTGAGGGAGTTTATGATTGCTTCTTCGTTCCTCTGTTTCGTTATATGAAATAATATTCGAGTAAAGAATGGTTATGTTCCACTAAACTATTTGGTTTATTTAGACTGTGATTGAAGTAGGTCATTATGTTTAATAGGAATACATTTTACATACAACGACTAAGTGACTTGATGATGCCAGGAGGAAAGGCTCATATTACTGTACAACCAGGAAATCATTTTAGTGATTGTTCTGTGTTAATTTGACTATGGTTTACTTTAGATATCTTTGCTTATATTAAAGGAACATTCATATTGGCAATTCCTAGGCATGATGTAAGATGCCATGTCTTTCCTATTCCACTCATGTTTCTCAGGTGTTAATGGTTACAATGTGCAGTTTGCCTTGTGGGGCACAGTAGATGGTAGTAAAGGGTCTTTGCTGCATCCCTTTGTCCCTAGCAGTGTTATTTTATACACTTTACTTTTTATCTATTCCCTTTGGTCTCTTCCTGCTTAGCTGTCCAACTTCTTCACCTTTTATGATTTTCAAATCACCTCATAAACAGATCCTTCAGGATGAGATTCCAGAAATGGCACTCAGTTGTCTCAGATTAATTTATAATAATTCATTCACGGGTTTTTCGTGGATTTTATGTTTCTTTCCGTGGTGCTCAATTACAAGTCTTGGTTTTGTTTCTTGACGTCTATAAATTGTGGCTTGCTGTGTCTATTCTCCACTTTTCTCTTGTGAAATGATTTTCTTCAATTTTTTTATGATTGTTGTTTTTGTCTTGAAATATTGGAGTCTGATTTTGTTCTAATTTTTACTTTTTAATTTTTAGAGTAATCTTTTCAGATCTTGCTAGGAAACCCAGGAAAGGAGAATTCTCACTTGGTATTGTAGCTAAGTTAGATTGATTTTTGTATACATCAGCTGAACCAAAACTTAGTTGTAAACCTTTACTAGTCGTTATTAAAATGATGTGTCATGACGTTGTTATTGTAAAGTGCAGAGTACTTGAATTAATGTGCAAACTTTGAGAACTAATTATTTAACAAGTACCTTTTTTATTTCAACACTGAAATATATTGAAATTTGTTCCTTGTTGCTCATGTATTATGTATGGTAAATAGTAGGACAGAGGTAAAAATAATTCTTCCCTGGGACGTTTCTTCAACAAGTAAAAATTTTTATCTTAAAGTGAATAATGCAGTGGTTGTGTTCATATTCAACAGACGTGCCGAGCTTGTGGAGACTGTGGATCTCGAACTCCAGGGAATGGGATGTCATCTCGATGGCATGCTAATTTCACGGTGTGCGACTCTTGTTACCAGCTCCGTAACAAGGGTCTTGCCTGTCCTATATGCCGTAAAGCTTACAGAGCAATTGCACAGAAGACCATGGCACAGTGTTCCAAGTGTAAAAAGTAAGTTCCTAGACATACATGTATTATATATTATGAGTGGTATGCTTATCTTGTTGAATTGGTTATCTGGTCAGTCATGTAAAGAGTTTGATGTATGGCATTGGTCGTTTAAATCCAAAGTGGTGTTATTTTAGACATTTATTTGTTTATCCATTCATTCCTTCCATAATCTTTGAAAAATTTGGAGATTGGCAAAGTTTTATAGTAGTTAAGCCTAAAATAAGACAAAATTTTTTTTGAGAGAGGGAACAAGTCCCCCACTGTACTGAGGGATACCCTTTTTTACTCAGTGGTCTGGTTGATATATATTAATATTTGGTTTTGGGCTCATCCTTCTCTTGCATTTTCTTTGGAGGGGTACTGTGATTTTTTTCGCAACTATGGGTAATCATTACTTAACAGTAGCTCCATATTCATGACCACTGAAGTGTCCAGATGCTATAGTTGTCATCAGTGCACATGCAAAGATAGATCTAGTCCATAGCAGTGATATGTTAACTAACATATACTATATCTAGTGATATGTTAACTAACATACTATATCTAGTATGTTAGTTACATTATATAATTATTTGAGGTCATTTCTGCATGAATGTTTTAAATTTATATAAAATATATTAGGTAAAGATGGAAATGTTCCTGTTTAATAGTTAATATACATTAGTTTAACAAAACCACTAAGCCATATTTTCATACTCAAATAGGGCTTACTTGAAGGATTTGTTCTATGTGGCAAAAATTGAAGCCAGGTAAATTTATAGGTTTATGAATGGATTTCTTAGGAGATACCAAAGAGAATGGATGAAAAGTAAAAGGGGGAGGGCAATGCAGCTGACATGGAGTGATGTTATAAAGTCTTTAGTATCATCTACAGCGGTTCACAGACCCCCTTGCAGTGAAAATGGACTTATATCATTGGAAAGACAGTTTATTGAAGTTTTGCCTGATTAGCAAATTAATTTATATCTTTTTCATTTATATTTGGAAAATATTTTTATTCAGCAAAATACTGTATAGATTTTTTGGGGTTAACATGCCATTTTGACCATTTGTTTTTATTTTGCTTTTTTGAACATTCTGTAATAAATATTGTTCAAATTAGTAGCTTTAAAATATCAAAATATGAAAATTGGTAGACTTTAATTGGAAATCATTTCTTTACAGACATGTTCACAGTGGATGTGATCCAGATGCTGACTTGAGCTTGATACAGAGTAAATATAATGCAGACAGAACATATGAATATGTATGCACCAGCTGCAACAGGGTTGCACCTTCGCCTAACCAGTCCCCTCAAGTTTGTAAGTGCTACATAGCAAAATTTGCTATTATTTGGGATGAATCATACCTACTGTTAAAGATAGCTTATAGCTCCACGCTGATAGGTGAGTTGGCATTCAAAAATAAGATCAAATGGCTGCCCAGATGACTTGTCTAGTACACCTGTTCTTCACCAGGTGTGTTTCGATTGTTTTAGCTCTTGTCAGAATTCTCCTTGCCACTATTGTGCATGGGCACTTGGTATTTTATGGCTGTTTGCTGGTATCACGGTACTATACAGTAATACCGCGCACTTGTGCAAATTCACAGACACACGAACTTTTCATTGGAACCTAACTAATTGTCATACACGAGTTTTTCGCAGACACCATAACATTTGCGAATACTGAGAAACCCTCCAAAAGTGTTTGTTCAATTTTTTATGTAATTTATAAGTTTTCAAGCTTTTATATGTAAATTAAATAACATTAAATAATAAAAATAATAATTTCTCTCTCTCTCTCTCTCTCTCTCTCTCTCTCTCTCTCTCTCTCTCTCTCTCTCTCTCTCTCTCTCTCTCTCTCTCTCTCTCTCTTTTACTGAGATGAGAAAATTTTTGTGGTACTTGTATATGTTTATTTGTTTTGTATGATAAATAGATTTTTTACCTAATAATAAGTACTAATTTTCAAATAATGAGATTTCAAATATTAATAAGATTAAATTATAATAATAATAATATAACAGTAATTACAAAATTCGTATGTGATGCGTATTGTAAACAAACAAATATCTTTCCCTCATTTTTGTAACTCGTTGAAGAGAAGCTGAAGGCAAAGCTGTCAGATATGTCAATTTAACATGACAAAAAGGGGGAGTGTTGTTGATTAGCAGGTCTAAGGATTCTCTCTCTCTCTCTCTCTCTCTCTCTCTCTCTCTCTCTCTCTCTCTCTCTCTCTCTCTCTCTCTCTCTCTCTGCCTGTAATATAATTCATAAAAATTTCACTATTAAGGACAATCTCTCTCTCTCTCTCTCTCTCTCTCTCTCTCTCTCTCTCTCTCTCTCTCTCTCTCTCTCTCTCTCTCTCTCTCTCTCTCTCTCTCTCCCGTGATATAATTCATAAAAAATTTCACTCTTATGTAAGGAGAACCTCTCTCTCTCTCTCTCTCTCTCTCTCTCTCTCTCTCTCTCTCTCTCTCTCTCTCTCTCTCTCATAGTTCGTGCAACCTATGCATTACTGTTTCTCTGTATGTCTTATCTGTACAGTAGATAATTTTAAATTGATCTAATTTTCCTGTACCGTCTACGAACTGTAAATGAGCCATTCTAAGACAGGGAGACATAAAGCATTTCAGAACAAAGAGAAAGAGACAGAATTAAGAAGTTTTTAAAAACGAAGCTGTTAAGACTTTGAAAAATAGATTGGTGGAATGGGGAGAGAGAGAAATAGTATAGTAATCTTCACACGCGCCTATATTTTTACGTCAACCATTTATTTCTTTTTTAAGGTTAATGTATTAAGCTAACTTTTAAATGAAATTATAGTAACTTTAATTTCATTTAAAAGTTAGTTTAATACTTTGGGAGCATGATTAGGGTCATATTTATTGTTTAAACTCTAGAAATAAGCATTTTTTAGCATTTCTAGAGACCGTGCCAAACTTACGTGGAAATTCGCCCTGCGTGAGGGGGTCTGGAACCTAACCTCACGTAAGTTTGGGGTATGACTGTACATTTATTTTTCCTAGGATGCCTCCACTGCAATCAAGGCTAAGAACATCAGGTTCTGTAGGACTGGTTACTGTGTTAGCAGGATGTTGATTTTTCAGGAGATGCACACTGTTTGCGCTTGCTGCAATAGTATAAATTGTGATCTTGAGAACATATGGGGAGAAGAAGAGATTATTGAAGGACTCTCTTCTTAAATTCGTTAGTATAGGAAGAGAAAGGAAGCAGATAGATTGTGACAGCAGTTAGTTAGGTCAGGTTATCAACCTGTCATTTCTCCTCCTCCTCCAGGTCCTTCATCTGTAGTTAGCCATACTCAGTCTAGGCGTTTCCTTTGCTAATGTATTAGTTAGTACTTAGACTTCCTCTTTAGCTCTGCCTTCTGCTCCCCTATCTGTTCTGGGAAAGCGTATTGAGAATTAAAACAGGATGTAAACCTTATTTTGGTCAGAACATGGTTTGTCTGAATTGGTTAGGGAACCAGAAAAACAGGATGTAAACCTTATTTTGGTCAGTACATGGTTTGTCGGAATTGGTTAGGGAACTGGTCTGGGTCCCCCCATAATGTCAATCATTTTCGGGTTCCCTTATACAGTAAGAGGTAAGATGTCGGTGCTTTCGCCCATCTGTTGCTCGAACCTAGGACTGCTCTGTGACAGTTGGAAGAGTCCACTGCCAGGGAACTGGGTCGGTTCTGGGTGCAATGTGGTTCTGTTCCCTCTGTCACCTGCCTCTCTGTTTTTTGTGCTCCGAGTCTCATAAAATGTGTTAGCCAAATGATTGTTTTGGTAAACTTTAAGCTTCGCTATGTATGCAAGTTCTGCCATCATTGGCACTTAGTATGAGGTTTAGCACCGATAGGACTAATTATACAGTATAGGTATGGACAGTTTC
This sequence comes from Macrobrachium rosenbergii, assembly GCF_040412425.1. Lineage (NCBI taxonomy): Eukaryota > Metazoa > Arthropoda > Malacostraca > Decapoda > Palaemonidae > Macrobrachium > Macrobrachium rosenbergii. Next base: position 15,055,363 of record NC_089784.1, on the reverse strand, counting down.
ATTAACCCCTTCGCCACTGGCCTGTTGCACTGCCGATAACGCTTGCATACCGCATGAGACCGCGAGTATATCAAGTCATCATTTGCTCCCACTAAACTTTCTGTTATTCATATCTTTCGTTTATATTCTTATGTGAAAACATTTTTGTACATACCAATGAATATTTTTCACCACATTCTATATACATATAATGTGTATACATACATATATATATATATATATATATATATATATATATATATATATATATATATATATATATATATATATATATATATATATATATATATATATATATATATATATATATAATATATATATATATATATCTAAAAAAGAGGAATATTTAGTGGAAAAGTAATTGCAGAAATAGAAATAGTAGTAGAGTAGTAGAAATAAAGTAGCAGAAAAAGTAGTAAAGTATTAGTAAAATAGTACTAGTAGTTCAGTATATACTAGTTTTCTTACGGAAACAGTTACTGTAGTATACATCAATGAATGTTTATGGCATTGGTAATAATAATAATAATAATAATCAATCATAATAATAATAACAATAATAATAATAAGAAAATTCAACAGTAATACCACTACTACTACAACTTGTAGTAGAAAAATAATGATAATAAAAATTACATGTTAGTGTAAAAAAATGAAAGAAGTTTTCAAAAACATAGTACACTTTCCTGTTGACCAAAATACTCCTCTGCCCGAGCATTCATCCATTCACACAGTCTGTCAATATCATCATCACAAAAAAAAGAAACAAATGCATCTCATAAAACAGAGATCCCATTGTCACCCTCCGTGAAATCGGGGTGGGTCTGGGCGCTTGTCACAAAATGGATCTGTTATGAACTGTTCGACAATGGGTTCAATGTCTTCTAAAATCTCGTGTCGCTGTCATCCTCTAACAACTATTATCACTATAATCATCTGACAGATCTGGCAGGTATTCCTACCCAGAATCTGAAATACTATCATCCGACATCATGATACTGAAAAATAAAAACCTGTAAAATAACTGCAATCAAAAGGAGAAAAAGTTTAGCCTTCGAATCCAAATGGTTTACTCACAAGATCATGACAATGTTTCACGATACCCTTATATTATCCCATATGAATATGACGTCACGAGCGACCATCGGACACTCATTGGCTAGAATGAATAGTACTACACAATACCACGCCTGAAACCCATCCAAGCTGAAGAAAACAGCTCTGCTTTTCGAGGAGGGATGAAAGACGATAGGCGTATCGTCGCGGTCTTTTATTACTGTACCGTAAAAGACGTACATGTGTACGTCCCGGTGGCGAAGGGGTTAATACTATAATAATGTGTCTGTACCGTATTCTGATGTTATGTCAACTCAGTCGATTGTTTAACCATTGTCTTCATCTTTTGCTCATTCGTCTTCGAGTATTTTGGCGCGCTTTTAGTATTTGGAGAAAGAGAACCCAAGCTTTGTCATTCAATTAGAGTGCGTTTCATAAGTTTCCTCATACTCAGGTGCACAAAGCGCCCTGCAAGTCTGCTGGGGATTGACTTCTGGTATTTTATGAAGTCGTCGTGGAGCACCACCTCTTGTGATACAGGCACTTAATTGGCGCTTAAACCATCTTCGGTAGAAGATTCAGTTTCCTTTATCTCTTCCCCGAGAAGAGATGAACTTGAGACTGACAAGTGCTTTGGGCATGCTGAAATGGAGTCTCAGTTTAGATTGTTGAAGTTTTTATCTTTTACTGAACTTTTGCTCAGTATAATTATGCTCAGTATAATTGCCTCTTCTCTGCATCAGCTGAGAGAGGTTGAGCACCAGCTTAGCCAGCTTAGTGTGTATGTGGCACCAGCTTAGGGAGTTAGTGAAGCTAGCTTTGATTTTGGTGCCAGTGGGAGTTTAGTGAGGAAGAGTGTTAGTTTTTACTTGCTCAGTCAAATGCGTTTCTGATGCTGCAGGCTAATGTTCTCATGCTTACACGAACTCGGTTTGGAAGAAGTGAGAACACTTATGCTCCTGTATGTAGTAAAGGCTTATGCTGCACAGGGTAAGGCGATAAGGGAGGATATATTGGTACAAGTCTTATTTTATCTTTCAGGGATAAGTTCAGCCCTCAGGTTCTGGTAGATGGCCAATTGCAGGCCTCCTGACTTGCTTGGGGAGAGTTAGGAGCAGAACCTCATGTGGCGGAGCCACTGAAGGAGAGGTGATTCCTTTTAGGTTACCCTCCACTGGTGTAGTCTCCTATAGCTGTTCCTTTGTCTTCTCCAGCAGAAGTCATTCTTTAGTAGGAGGTTGTAGATTAGAGAGAATGAAATGGACAAGGCATTAATTCACAGGGATTTTACCTCTGACTTTTTCCTAGCTCCATAAGCAAATGTAGATTGATGCCCAGTGTTGAACACATTTTGAGACTGAATAAGGGTGCCCCTACACGGTAAATATATTTGACCAATATTCCGATGTTGTCAGAAATAGTTCCTCGTTGGGCGAGCGAGTTCCGTTCTCAGCTACCACTCTGTTGGCCGCGAGTTCGAATCTCCGACCGGCCAATGAAGAATAATGGGAATTTATTTCTGGTGAAATTCATTTCTCACTGTAATGTGGTTCGGATTCCACAATAAGCTGTAGGTCCCGTTGCTAGGTAACCAATTGGTTCTTAGCCACGTAAAATAAATCTAATCCTTCGGGCCAGACCTAGGAGAGCTGTTAATCAGCTCAGTGGTCTGGTTAAACTAAGATATACTTTTTTTAACTTTGTCAGAACTATTGAAACTCTAGGGGAAAGGTTGAAGGGTTGTTCAGGAGTTTTGAAACAGTGTAAGTTGATAATAACAAATCTCTCGTTTTGAGGGTGGTATTAACAATAAACCTTACTTGTCACCTTACCACTGTAACATGTCTGGAGCTAGCCGAAGTTTCAAGGAAGCAGAGGGATTTTGAAAGAAAATGGATTTGTTTATACAAGGGGATGCCATCTCCCTGGAAGGTGAAAGCAGAGGAGTACAAGAATAGAAATAAGAAACAAGAGGATTATGCATTATTGCTGGGGAAATATAGAGAAAAATGCCCAAATGCTACCCTACAAGATGTAAAGAAGCATAATTTGCTGAGAACAAACTTTAGGAAAGAGCTGAATCAAGATAAAGGATTCGAAGAAATATGGCACAGGCTCTGATGAAGAGTATGAATTGACATTATATTACTTTCAAGAATTGTTATTTCTACGAGACCAGGAAACTCTAGCAGAATTGATTAATACCATAGATAATAATGAGGATTCTGACTTCACAAATGCATCATGATTATTTAGCAAGGATTCTTACTTCATAATTCATCATGATTCTATAACAAGAAAGTGGACTTCACAATTCATCGTGGTTATATAACAAAGATTCTGTCTTAATAATTCATAATTATATAGCAAGGATTGTGACTTCATAATTTATCATTATATAGCAAAGATTCTGACTTCATAGTTTATCATGATTATATAGCAATTATATAACTATACTGTTTTGATGGGATGAAAACATGCAAAATACAACAAAATATAAAAGTAATTATATATATTAAGGAATATAAAAAATGAAAAACTAAGTCTTAAGTCTGCTACCAGATTTTCGTGGGTATATTAATTTCTCCTCTTGTACCAGTTCGTCATCCAATGAGACTATGTTATTGATGTCAATAGTATGTATCATGTAGGGGCACCCAAACTGTGTCTGTCCCCGTGTTTTTGGGTTTCTCTAGCTTGGTTTTAGTGAATTTCCAAATAACAATCAGATGTTTTGGTGGATGGGCAGTAGACATTTTTCTCATACCAGTACATCCTCAGTCATACAAGTTCCCTCGAGGTATATTTACAGAGGAGGGCATTGTATTGCTTTGCTGTTCAGGGCGCTTTGATTTGGCTTGTGTACAGCGCTTCTATAAGTATTAACAGGGAATTTGTTGCCCATAGGTGGATGGTGTCGACTTTCAGGAGCAAGAAATCTTTTCTGCCAAGTTAGCTGGTTCAAGTTGACCAACTCTGTCGACAGTATTCCAAAGGCCAAGAATCTGTTGCTTCACCTGGTTCATTCTCTGTGCATTATGATCTTCAGTCGACTTCTCTAAATCCTCCTCATTCTTATCTAGTGATGTGGGGATGATACTTGAAATTTGCAGGCTCGTCTGTCAGAAGATGAATAGGCGCTTGCTTCTTGAAGAGTTTTAGCCTCTGAAGGAAACTTCCTAAGCAGTAAAAGCTTTCTTTGTTAGGAAACATGGCCTCACAGGGGAATTTGTCAGATCAGGCTCAAAGTTTCTCTGCTTTCTTCGATACAGTAGGCGTTTTTCACTGTCTACTTTCAAGGTTATCGTTCCATACTTTCCTCAGTATTGTGTCGTGTTATTAGATCTGGCTGAGGGTCAGCACCTTAAGGTGTTAAGATCAGTTGAGATTGAAGCCCGTACAACTCAATATCAGTCTCTTAGGAATTGAGATGCAGGTCTAAATTTTATCTGCATATTCTTTTGAGCCTCTGGAATGAGTTCCATTGAATTATTCTATTGTAAAGGGAATGCTATTTTATCTGAGAACTGTAAGAATTCCAATTTAATCTCTTTGGTTGGGAAGAAGAGTAAACATTTCTCTGTCTTGTTGGACCAGTTCAAACTTAATTAGGTTAAGCTTGGAAGAGACAATTATCCTTTTGTTTTGTGATTTTAGAAACCTAGAACATTTGTCAAAGGTTAAGCCTGGAGAAGGCAAAGTAACCTTTTGTTTTGTGGTATATGAAAACCTAGATGTCTTTGTCAAGGGTTACTCCTGGAAGAGGCAGAGTTAACCTTTAGTTTTGTGGTTTTAGAAAATCCAGGATGCCTTTGTCCAAGGTTAAGCCTGGAGGAGGCAAAGTTAACCTTTGTCATAGAACACGAGGTTCTCTGTGATGTATTTGATTAGGCTAGTGCATGAGAACTAGCTAAATACCTTTTACCTTGATTGAAGGTAAGTATTCATAATGTGAGAGCTGTTGCTACTTCGTTTAGTTTGATGGCAATTTGTCGCTCTAGGATGGGATTAATACAGTGCTATAGCAGTGCAGTTTGGTTTCTGCCACTCACTACCTTCAGCATGCAGAGTCATATGGAAAAGAGTAAAGCTCTTATAGTCTGCTACTAGTAGCGTGGTAAAGTCTTTTCCTGAACCAAAGAAAGAGCAGCCTTTTAGGCTCTTTGTTTTAAATCTTGGGTTTCAGTATTTTGGGGAGCATGAAGGTAACATACACTGTATTGTGTAGGAGTCTACTTTTATATCATAAAGGTATTTATTTTTAGTGACTGTCCTTTTATAGGGCTTTTGGACCCAGGCACAGGGGTCCCCTCACACCGCTTCTGTTTCGTTCTAGCTGAACTGAAGTGGTTTTCTCTGCAAGGCTGCTCTTCGCTGCACACATATGAGAGCTTTGCTCCCTGAATGGAATCCAATTTCTGGCAGCAGTAAGAACCAGAAAGGATTCCAGATCAGGTAAGAGTGTTTTCGGTTTCATGCAAGAAACCTGTAGCTGGATTGGCTGAACGGATTTTGTTTAGATGCACTACCCACCATCCTCTTCTCAATGTGGGAATCAGCTATCCTTAACAGTAGGTTGGATTCATCCCAAATAATATAAATCTTCATAATAAAATTTATTATTTGGATACTTACCTACTGTTGAAGCAAACCCCACCCAGCCTCCTCACAACTTCGTTGGCTGTCAAGGAGAATTCTGACAAGAGCCAAAACATTCAAAACACATCTGGTGGAGAACATGTGTACCAGACAGTCATCTGGGCAGCCATTTGGTTTTTTGCTTGAATGCTGATTTGCCTATCGGCACAGAGATATAAGCTGTCTTTAACAGTAGGTAAGTATAAATATTATTATGAAAATTTATATATTTGTCATTGTTTGTCATACTTTTATTGGTTATTAGGATTACAGGCTACAGGATTTGGCATCCTTCATTTGTTATAAATGAGAACAGAAATCATTGTGTCACATTTCTAAGATTTTCATAGGTCTTGCCTTTAAGATTTGTTCTGTTGTGAGAGAGAGGATAATTTGACCATACCTAAGTTAACTAAGTTGGAAATCTAGTTGGCAAGACCAAAGGGAATATGTGTAAAATAAAAAAGCAAAAACGATTAAAGTGGAATAGAAGGGATGCTGTTTATGATCTTCTGTATTATCACCATTTTTATCTTTTTTTTTTTTTTGGTATTAGAAGTGTTGCCGTATAACTTCATTTAGTCATGAAATTTTTTGGTTATCATTAGTGACTAGTGATTATACTTCACCTAGCTTTCCTGTTTCTTGTAAGAAGAAAGAATTGTTAATATTTTTTTCAACAGGAAGCCATTCCCCTAGGAAGGGCACGATATTGTTAGTAAAAGTAATAAAATTTACCTACTTAAATGTGTGTTCATGCATCAGAATTCAGGAAAGCATTATGTTATTAAGTTTTTGTTCAAGTTGGATTCTTTTCTTTGAAAACCATGGTACGTAGTTTATTTTTTGGGGCTCCATCCTCTATTAATTATTGGCACAATACAAGTAATTTGAATATACTTGATAAGCGCTATAGCATGGATAGTTTCAACATTTTGAATCCAAGTATTTATGGTTTGTTTAGATTTAACTGAATAGAGTAGCTATGAATGGCAAATTTAGGTTTGAGGTTTTTAAGCAAATGAATATTATGATTTGTACCTAAAGATATTTGAAGGCTAATGTTAAGGTTTGTTGTTGAATGTTCATTATGTCAGATGGTTAATTTCTCTATTTCTATTGTATATCCAGCAACTGGGGAGTTCAGATGGCTTATAGGTATTAAAGAATCATTCTAATTTGTGTTTTACAAAGTCTTATTTTTTAATTTATGGTAAAATGGACAAGTAACAAGGTTTGTTTTATTGTACTTGTAGCACAAGAGGACAGCTGTGATGGGCCTCAGGGATCATCCATTCATTCTGAGGATTCCAATGATATGGATTTAACCCCGGATGCAAAGTTCGAAGATTTTTCCACACTACCTAAGCCTCAGGGAAATTACTTTAGCCGGGGAAAACCAATTGGCCTTGCAAAGAGAGGAGGATTTACACCAAGGCTACGTGGTGGAACTGTTGGCAAATGCAGTCCTGGAAAGAAAGCCTTTTCTAGTTCACGCAAGCGTGGTCAGACCCTGCCTATCCGCAGGGGACGAGGTGGTGGTCGAGGTTACAGGGGATATTTCAATTATCAAAACATTTCCCTGCAGGTAAATAAGATGAATTTTAGTTTCGTATAAGCAAGTTACCAGGTAATTACATAGCTGTAGTTTCTAACTTGTGCGACAGCCTTTAATTTAAAAATCGAGGTAGCACTTCGGTAGTTTAGTGTAGGTGATAAGCCCCGCCCACTACGGGAGTACTGGGAATGACTTAGCTGGTAGCGTCATTCTGTTTCTGCTGTGCTATCGAGTAACATTGGGGGTTAGCTGCAGCTTTTGTTTACTGATTTTTGGTTGTATGGCTGGATTTCGTTGAAGTATTATCGCTTATTTGAGTAGCCTAGCCTTCAAGCTTTAATAGGTCTCAGGATCATTTTTTTTTCTAGTTCTTTGGTTATTATGTCTCTTCAAGTTCACCTATTTTCACGACTATAGCAAAAGTTCCAAACCAGTTTAATGGGGGTTTGCTGCAGCTTTTGTTTACTGATTTTTGGTTGTATGGCTGGATTTCGGTGAGGTATTATCGCTTATTTGAGTAGCCTAGCCTTCAAGCTTTAACAGGTCTCAGGATAATTTTTTTTCTAGTTTTTTGGTTATTATTATGTCTTTTCAGGTTCACCTATTTTCACTACTATAGTCAAAGTTCCAAACCAGTTTAATCAGTCTTCATATGACTCTCATACAATTTGCAGTTAATGTAGTAGGTAGAATATAGTAGGGAGAAAATTTGTGCTAAATATAATGGTTAGAAAGAGTAGAAGGTACTTAAATCTCAACTAGACAAGATAGAGGGGGATAGAAAGGAAAGCAGTCTCTGGGGCCAAGAAATGAGCTAACCTTAGCCTAGAATTCTACCCTAGCCTAGGTAGAACATAGCTCTGCTATTCCTTCTTCCTCCCTTCCCACCTTTTTCTCCTGCTATCAGCCCTCCTACTTTTAATCATCCTACTCTCGTGCTTGGCTCCCTCGTTTCCGATCTGATGCCATTGCCAGTCTAGAGTAAAAGTTTCAAAAGAAAATTATCCTTTTAGTGAATTCAATAGTGAAGTTAGGTTCGTCACTGAAGGTGTTTATGGGAAAACGTATTCAGACGGCACCACTTCCCTGCAAAGTGACAAGTGAAAGTGTTATGCAAGTGGAGGAGGTGGCGTCTCGTCCCGCTGGTTCTCCTAGATGAAGGTCTCTGTCCTGCTCCCCTAAACCTGGGAGAAGACATACTGGAAGTCCATGGGAGGCTGGTGGGGTTTGCCCATGGGTTGCTGCCCCCTCAGTTGAACCTGTTGCGTGTTCCTGGGTATTGGCAGACAGCCACTGGAAAGGCATCTTGACAGGAGAAAGTGTTATGCAAGTGGAGCAGGTGGCTTCTCCTCCTGCCAGTTCTCCTAGACAAAGGTCTCTGTCCTGCCCCCTTAAACCTGAGAGAAAACATGCCGGCCCCCTCATTCAAACCTGATGCACAAGTATCCTAGGTTTTGACAGACAGTTGCCGGAAAGGCATCTTATTTTTTATGAGAATGCTTTTTAATCATAGTCTTAAAAAGCTCAATCCCAGAATTATTGTTTAAAATGTACGATAGTTGGAGGAGGTGTCGTTCATCGTTCCAGAGGCAGTTTTATCATACATGTAAGATAATTATTGTACGAATTCCATCCCTGCAGTGATGTCACTTCCGACGATTGTGACACGGACAGGAGGCGCAGGAAACGATTCTTGGATTCTTCTACGCTGCTTAAGACCCTTCAGGTAATGTGGGTCGGTTTTCAGAACCATCCCAGTCAAGCGTTACCAGATCTCATTTGCATTTTGATGCTAAATCTGTAGGAAGTGACGCTAATCTATCAGGGTGCACCCGCTTCTCAGTGCCAGGTGTCCACTCCCAGGCGTGTTTCTCCTTTTTGTAGTTACCTTTAGAGCAAGATGAACCGTCATTGGCTCCTTTTAAACGACAGTTAGCTGGAATAATATTCTTACTTCGTCCTCCTGAATTTTCTCAAGGAGATGGGAGATTGCCTTTCAGGCAGTGAGGAGCAAGGGAAAGCTTGTTTCGCTTTTCCTCCCTCTCACTTAGCTCAAAGAAGATATTTTCTGTCACCAGGGAAGCTCCTTCTTTTGGAGTTGCTGCCTCCTCCCAAGGGGACTTCTCTGTTCTCATCAACTCTTCTTGACGTTTTGCAGTCCCATTGGCAAAAGTAATTTTTCATCAACAGAGCTAGACCACCTCATTAAGAATATCGTCAAGGTTTTTTGAAGTTTTTAGCTTCCTTGGCTGGACAGTGGGAAAATGGGCTAAAAGTTGTTCACTATGGGAGTACTTGAGAAAAGAGAGCTCTGGTGCTCCTTTACGTTTGTTAGCATGTACTTAGTGTTATGTGGTTTCAAATGGACATACTACCTCTTTTCATATTTTGGTAGTTTTCATTTGTTCAGCTACTGTTCTTATTTTATTGTTTTACTGTTGAGTGTTTTTAATTCAAACTGCTACTTTCTGGTAACGGTATTTCATATGCCTTTCTTGGCTACATACATTGTAAACTTTTTCTCTTTCCTTAATAAACGCCCCAAGAAGAGGTCCATTGGAGGATGAAACTGTTGGGCATATTCTCACAAAAACACCTAATGTTTTTGTATGTGGATGTGGAAAACAAAAGAATACCATATCTTTGTGTCAAAGAAGATTACCAGGTAATTGCAGAATCAGGGCACTTCCTCCTCCCCTCTAATGGATGTAAGGGCACAAACAGAATGATGCTACCAGCTAAGTTGTTCCCAGTACTCCCTTAGTGGGTGTGGCTTATCACTTACACTAAACTATTGGAAGTGCTACCACAATTTTTAAATCATAGGCTGCCACGCGAGTTAGAATCTATGACTATGTAATTACCTGGTAAGTACATATGAAACTTAATTTTATTATGAAAATATCATTTTTTAGTTTTAAAACTTATCCGTTTTACTCCTGAAAGGTAATTTGTGCTGTGGTAAAAAAATATCATTTGCCCATAATGAAAAAATAACTTGCATGTCTTATTTTTAATGATAAATGTTTCTGTCAAATGAAGGGTTGCATTTTTATGTTAGTAATGGAACAGATTAGGAAATCATCAGAGATTTGAAAATATAGGAGACTTTGATCCTCAGAAATACTGTACTTGTTCAGTCACATGAATTTGCTTTTGTAAATATTTTGCACAGATGATATAGCTTTCATTCAGAAACATGTTGTTATTAGTGTTACACCTTACTTGCTTTTATTTCAAGGTTATGGAGGTGAATCATGGCACAGGAAAAGAAGAAGGGGAGGAAAATAAAGTTATCCTGGTATCAGCCAAAGATGAATTTTGCCTTGAGCAAGATGTATGTGCTATGTGTGGAGCCTTTGGACAAGATCAAGAAGGCCGCCTTATTGCATGTGCTCAGTGTGGGCAGTGCTATCATCCTTACTGTGCTAATGTAAAGGTCAGATTTAGCTATTATGTTCAAAAGTAACTTACATGATATCCTCACTAATGGTCAAGTTGATAAATTATTAGTTTTCCATTACCGGTCTGGTGTAGCGTACTGTAAATGGTTATATAAGTAGGCTGTGACCCTGACAGACAACACCCACTGAGGTATGGAAGTCTTATAATTGATAAAATTATCCTGTAAAGAGAAACTCTTATCAGTCTTTTTATCTTTTTTTTTATCATTTCATATCATTTGTGTTGGAAGACTTACATCAGTTTAGGTGACAGGCTGTTTGCCATTGTATGCTTAAGTATACAATGCAGAAGTATTTACTCACTGCTGATGTACTGATATAACACTTGTTTTTGACACACCTCTTTTATGGTGTTTTTAGACAGTTACAGTTTTATGATGGGTTTTCTTTTTAGGGCCTTTGATGGAATTGATTCCCTTTAATCTCATTGAATTATTTAAGCCATGTCTGAATTCCTATCTGCTCCATTTCTCTAGGATTTTCTTTGTCTTCCTGCTATATTTGCTCCACTATTTTCATATCTTTGCCTTCTAACTGTGCTTCTTCCCATATCATGACATGCCCAAATCATCTCAGTTTTTGAGATCTTGATCTGTTGTCCACCCTCTGGACACCAGTTTTCAAAGCAACCTCTTCATTTTTAATGATCTTTCCCATGCAATCTAGCCATGAATCTTAGCATTGTTTGGTCACATTGTTTCAAAATCTTCATATTCATTTAAGTGCCTGTTCTGTTGTGCAGGATAGCACAGGCCTTTTATGCTTATTACAAATTTTGCTTTGGCGGGCTGGTTCCTATCACCATAGGCCATCCCGCTATTGGCAGCGAGAGTGCACAGGTTTGCAGTAGCACACTTAGCACATGTCATCATAAGGACATCTCCTCACAGGACACCTCTTCTGTTGACAGTGTGTTTTACGTTGACAGTGAGAGGACATCTCGGTTGACGTGCATATTACATTGAAAGTGCAGTTGCACGGATTTGCAGTAGCATGCTAAGCACATATCATCATAGCGCATCAGCTGGATCTTCCTAGCTCCGAAGGCCAGTGGAGATTGGAGGACAATAATAGACTTGTCAGCATTGAACCTTTTTGTCAGGAAGACGAGGTTCAAAATGGAGTCTCCGAAGACAGTCTTGGCAGCAGTCAGAGGAGACTATATGTTGACCATAGACAAATTATTTTAAAAATTTGTCATTTTGCTCACTAATTAGTTATTTTCTTAGTGATTTTCATTTACCAGGTGTTTAGGAGTCTTCATTGCTGTTATTTTTAGTACTTCCCTCTAAATCCTTCCCTCTCACTCCAGCTGCTCAATAGTGGGTGTCCCAAGGTAGCAAAATATTCTCCCTATATAATGACATGAACTTTTGCATTTGTTCCTTTTGACTCCTTTCTTCATTTGTACTAGCAAGCTTGAGCATATGCTTTGACACCATTTAAACCTTCCTTTCCAAGTTACAGGTACATCTTATATCCTGTTTGGTGTCATTATGGTATAATGATGTTTAGTATTTATAGTTAAACCTTTAAGTAAGAACTGTATAACATATGTAAATATTGTCTTGTCCTGCACAGGAAAGGTGTAAATATTCTCCTGTCCTGCACCAGGAGAGGTGTGTTTTATTTTTCCTAGCTAAA
>NC_089784.1:14683003-14738003 GCF_040412425.1 Macrobrachium rosenbergii | reverse complement strand
TGCGACTGATCTAAATCTTTATTGCTAACATAGATAATTATGATTCTTATTTGCATGCAATAGTTTTGTATGAATATAACAATTCACGCAATATCAATCAGATGACTTTGATATAATCTATTCTACAGTATTAATATCATATGGAATTAAAAAGGAAAATGTCCCGAAGGAGCCGTTGTCTCAAACTGAAATATAATTGATGAAGAATGTACGTGTATTCTTAAGAGTATTTTAGTCTTATGATTTTATTTGTATTACGTAGAAAATTCACAGAGCTACAGATCTGCACCTTTATATGGAGGATCATCTCAACAGAAATACAGTTCTTCATTGGCGGGGTGGGTAGAGCTCTCGGCTAGCACGCTGTTGACCCAGCGTTCGACTCTCCGACCGGCCAATGAAAAATTAGACGAATTTACTTCTGGTGATAGAAATTCATTTCTCGTCACAATGTGGTTCGAATTCCACAATAAGCTGTAGGTCCCGTTGCTAGGTAACCAGTTGGTTCTTAGCCACGTAAATTAAATCTAATCCTTCGGAACAGCCCTAGGAGAGCTGTTAATCAGCTCAGTGGTCTGGTTAAACCGAGATATATTTAACTTACTCAACAGAAATACCATTCGAAAGAGTATTTCAGAGAAGTTGGCAAGGTGATCAGATCTTTTGGATGATATTAAAATCCTTCCGTAAAAGCAAACCAACTATTGACGATATGATAGCAGAACAAAACATAATAAAAAAAGAGTTCTCGATCCCTTCTCGGAATCCCTTCGTGGAGTGTGTCCATCGCAGGCCCGATATTCCAGCGGTGCCTTTTTCCAGACTCTTTCAATATCGTGCTTCGATCGGCAGACTCAGTGGAGAGAGAGAGAGAGAGAGAGAGAGAGAAGGCAACTTTCCGTACAACTGGAAGATTTAGAAAGAGCGATTTTCCGTTTAATACTCCGCGCTGCTTTACGTTTCCAGAAACAGATGAAATATACCTGGAAATACCGATTCAGTCTTTCCCAGTAAAGGTTGATCCAATAGTGAGAGAGAGAGAGAGAGAGGAAAGGCAACTTTCCGTCAAACTGGAAGATTTAAAAAGAGCTATTATCTGTTTAATACTGCTTACTGCTTTATCTTTCCAGATACAGATAAAATACCCCTCTGAAATACCAATATTTTCTTTCTCGATAAAGAGTTGGCGCTATGCTTTTCAGGCTTTATTTTAGTACAGTTTTTTTTTCCTTTCTTTTTTACCGATTCAGTCATTTTTCATAAATGTTTACCAGACATGCAACAGCTGTTATCAAGATATGGAAAAAGAGCCACTGTGGGTAATTCTAGTGCGGATAATCGTTGTTAAAAGCCAAATTACGACGTTATAAGAATCGGAAGATTTGAACCAATATGCTGGGTCAATATTAGTGTTTTTAAGAACTTGAGAAACATGATTTATAATTTGTTATATCTAATTCGAACTTGTCGTTGCTAGATTTAGTTGGCCTTGTGCCAGCACGGGATCTAGTTTGTACGAGCATCCTCAAATGGCTTAAATAATTCGAAACAAATATATTTTCTGGAAACATTGAAGTTCCTAAAAGCTGAAACACGAAAAATTATATTTTTCTTTAATTCTCTTCTGCTCATGGCATAAAGCATAAGCTGCGATGATCATCCAATATTTCACTTGTCATTGATTGTGTTCTTGCTGAGTCAATAATGTTTGTTAATTGGGGAATTATATGTGTAAGGGGAAATCCGAAACCTAAAGTTTTAAATTAAACTAAGATGTAATTATGAGATAAAGTAAGAGCTTGACTAAATAGGACAAGAAGTGGCTTTGATAAATCCAAATATCTGTAATATATATAAATATATATATAGACATATATATATATATATATATATATATATATATATATATATATATATATATATATATATATATATATATATATATATATATATATATATATATATATATATACACAGGCACACATGTGTATATATATACACACGCACATACACACACACACACACACACACACACACTTGGAAGATGATTATGAGAAGGGAAGCTGGAGATGAGGGCGGATTTATAAAAGACAAAGCATAGGGAAGATATGTATGTGGAATTTTATAGAGGCCCTTTTCATCACTCAACGTTGGAGGATGATGATATTATATATATATATATATATATATATATATATATATATATATATATATATATATATATATCATTGCCTCCAACATCGAATGACGCTAGGTGCCTCTGTAGAATTCAGCCATTCACGCCTTCAATGTGCTTTGTCTTTCACAAATTTCCACTCAGCTCCAGCCTCCCCTTTCATCATTACTTATAGTAGGGGGGTTTTCCAAATCTTCTGATGCCCAATAGGGCCCAGCTGACACTATCACGAACTATGCTCCCAGGATTGGGCGAATAACATGTCCAAACCATTTCCGTCTCGCCTGCATCATTATCTCATCTAAATTTGGAACTCCAGTAATTTTCCTTATTTCATTTCCCGTGATTGTCCTGCGACCTGACTCCTAATATTCTCATTGAAGTTTTATTCTCATATCGGCAAAACTAGATATAGTTTTTTTTTTTATCACATCATGAATTATGTGCACATAGTAATACAGACCATAGTAGACTTATGTATTTTCTTACTTTCATATGGAATTTCATTTTATTTTATTTTCAGATCTTACTCGGTTGCTTATTGGTTGATTTGACACACACGTACACACACACACACATTTATATATATTACTTACAAATATTAAATTATAAATTTAACTTCCGTAATTACAAGTATGGAGTGAAAATGACACTTTTAAGGTACTGGATACACCTACCAACTTTTATGATATATATTAGGATGTAAATAGGTGGAAAAAGCATGGGAACAAGAGTTGCAAAATGTGCAAAGTAGGTTGCATCTGCTGAATGTCTGCATGGGAAGACCTCGATGAAGTCACCCTTTACCTCTGGAGAGGTGGAGCTGAATCACAGGTAAAAATTTCTCTCCCACCACAATAAATAGGAAAAACTTCATTATATATTATGTTGGGACTTTTTAATGTAACATGTTGGTACTCTCTCTCTCTCTCTCTCTCTCTCTCTCTCTCTCTCTCTCTCTCTCTCTCTCTCTCCTGTAAGAGTAATAGAGAAATCTCTATAATATATAACACGTAAAAATCATTTCATAATGCAACTTAGTATCATATTCATTCTCTCTCTCTCTCTCTCTCTCTCTCTCTCTCTCTCTCTCGTAAATAAAGAAAACTCCATATTATTTAACACGTTAAAACCCTCTCTTGATGCAAGTTGGTATCACAGTCCTTCTCTCTCTCTCTCTCTCTCTCTCTCTGACTAATCCCACACCACATTCATTCGGGCACCCATTCATCCTGCTATCTATCACTTACGGCAGACGACTGTTCGCCTTTTCCCTTTCCCGCCATCAATAATGATTAGGAGAGACACCATTGCTTATGTGATAGACATTTCTTTTATTTAGAAGAGAGAGAGAGAGAGAGAGAGAGAGAGAGAGAGAGAGAGAGAGAGAGAGAGAGAGAGAGAGAGAGAGGAAGGAAGATCTCTGAGGGCTTAGTGTAAGAGAGAGTAAGAAGAGAGATTAATTGAGCGAGAAAGAGCAAGAAAACAGAAAATGACTTCTATTACCCTCCGTGATTCTAATCCCAGTAAGTGGGAAAGTTTCCTTCTAAAGCATTCCCATTACTTCCACCTTTAGAAAATGAATAAAACTGATCTGACAGAAGGGACAGAAGTCAATTCCACATGCTGGCGTTTGAGGCCTTCATTTTTCTCCGGAAGATAGTTAACCCACCCCCTTATCCATCTTTTTCTTTCATTTTTTTCCCTTTTCTTATTATCTCTCTCGCGAGAAACTTTTCCGAAGAGAGAATTTAATTTCCAAGTTTAATTCGGCCACATGGGCCTTTGTGACTCGAGGAGAAATGTTTGCCTTAGAGAAAGAATCAAAATCGCCTCAGCGATTGACGCTCAAACTTCGCTCGTGAATAATTTAAGCCAGTTTTCGACTTTTGGTGGCGGGGGAGGGGGAAGGGGTTTGACTGAGGTGCTGAGGGAGAGTCTGGCAAGGTTTGACTTCAAGCTTCGTGCTGGGTGAATATTTTGGGTTATGGTGGAGGAAGTGACTAAGGGAATAGCGATGAAGAATTTAACATTCGAATGATGATGATTTGAAGGGATGAGGGTGACTAAGGGAAAGGAATAGTGGGTTAGACCTAAGCGGCTAGACCTTGGGTGGAGGCCTTTGGCTGACAGTGTTGGAGGGACGAGAGTTATTGGGGAGGGATAGAGGACTTGATTTCAGGGCTTTTCCTGGGTGAGGGTTTTTTGGGTGAAGGAGGACAGTAGGCTTTATGTGACAAAGGGAGGGTAAAGGGGATTGAGCCAAAGAGTAGCAATTTGAGAGAGAGAGAGAGAGAGAGAGAGAGAGAGAGAGAGACCAGCTTGAGAGGAAGAGGAGAGAGAGAGACTTATTTACCTTGAGACGAGACCAGAGAGAGAGAGGAAAGGATTTTCTTGAAGTTTTCCTTATTTACCTTGGAGAGAGAGAGAGAGAGAGAGAGGACTATGATACCATCTTGTATCAGGAAAAAGTTTTCATTGTTATATATAAAGATTTTATATATTTAGAGAGAGAGAGAGAGAGAGAGAGAGAGAGAGAGAGAGAGAGAGAGAAAAGAATTATCATACCAACTTGTATCCAGAAAGGGTTTTCATGAGTGATATATAAAAATTTCCGTACTCACTCATGAGAGAGAGCAACTTGTATTATTTAAAGTCCCCACATAATATATAATAAAATTTTTTCCTGTTCATTGTGGGGAAAGAAAGATTTATTCATGGTTCAGTTCAATCTATCAGGAGGCTGGAGTTTACCTCATCGAGGTCCTCCCATGTAGACATCTAGCACATTTTGCCAACTCATCTTTCTCATGTTTTTTTTTCACTTATTTACATTGTAATTCATAAAATAAAACTTGTTGCATACAGTAATTTAAAAATTCATTATTAACCCCATACTTATAATTTCGTTCGATTTATAACTTAATGATTATATATATATATATATATATATATATATATATATATATTTATATTTATACAAATAATATGCATATATAAATATGTATATACAAATAATATACATGTATAAATATGTATATATATTAATTATATTTATATATATACATATATATACAAATAATATGCATATATATAAATATGTATATGTATATATATACAAATAATATTCATATATATAAAATGTATATGTATAAATATACATATCTATTGTCACGATGTGTTCCAAGTACCTGGTTATTACACAACTAATCACAGAATTCAAAAATTTACCTCACTTCAGCCAGATACCTGAACTCTCATAACAATAAAAATTACAACTGAGTACTCTAAAGGTAACAGTGATCCCTTAAAAAGCTTATTGATCACGCAAAAAATCAAACTAAGTTTATCAGAACAAGTGTGAGGTATCAACAATTAAACAAGAAATATACTAGAGCAAAAGCGCATCACTCCATCCAACAACTTTAACTGTTTCCCTGGTCTTAATTCACTTCAGCAAAACTAAAGGAACAAAAATGATTATCACCTTGCCTTATGCACACAATTAATCCTATTCACTGGTGGTCAGTAAATGAAGCACTGTTTTTTTTTTAATACAAAAATTTCTTTTTAGATTCAAAATTTATAATTAGAATTCACAATCTGAAAAAATTTACTATTACTTGAAAACAACACAAAATTTAGTTAATCCTTGAGTTAAATTACAAAGGTTAATTTATCAAGAAATTAAATCAATTAAGCAAAATTTAAACTCTCAAGAATTGCTCAAGATTTGAAAAGAAAATCTTGATAAATGAAAATTAAATCAAGTATGCAATGTTAAATTATTAAAAAATACTTAAAATGTTTAGTAAATAAATGTTAAATCACCAATATATAAAATGTGAAAAATCAAGAGATTGCAAACACAAGAACACACAAAAATACACGAAAGATTAACCAAAAACAATTTCACTAGGGCAAAAATCCTTTTATATACCTTATTAGACCATGGTAATAATAAGTAAAATTCACTTTACCTTACACAAGCTTGTGAAAACTTTCACAAAATCACCCGAAATGCAGCTGCTTGAGATTCACAAAACACACCTGTGATAGGCGCAGTTACAATTATATACACTTTTCTTACATTCAGATCTCAAAAGCTAAGTTCAATATCAATGACCACAGAAATATTTTATGTTAATAACTTCTCTCTTTTGAAGAGAGAGAGAGAGAGAGAGAGAGAGAGAGAGAGAGAGAGAGAGAGAGAGGGCACCACATGAAAGGTGTCTGAAATCAGAATGAGCAAACTTTAATATTCTAGTAGGAAATGAAACAATAAGATGACGTCATTATTAAGGCAAAATGTTTTTAACTGCAATCTTACGAAACATGACGTAATCAATTGAGATACATGCTTTTACTCTCAAAAAGGTGTACGTGACTGAAACAGAAAATCATATGGGAAGCGATCAGAACAAAACGTGATCAGAGCAATGTAATCTTAAACGTGATGCAATTGCCATGTGCTTCGGTGCAACAACTCGTTCATATTTCTCAAAAAGGTATTTGTCTTTACAAGAAAAGCGTATGGGACAAAGCTTTTAACGAAATCTTAACATGATCATAACAGACGTCAGCTGGCTAATCATAAATGGAATGTTTTTTAAAAACAAGATGAAGAACCAAAGTTGGTTTTCAGAACTGAGCAACCTACTGTTTCCCTGACCTGTCAACACGTTATCTATCACGATGACCATCGAAGCAAAACAAAGCCTCTGCAGAACACACACGTGTTGGTGATATACTACATTGCTATTAAAAACGTATTATTAATTCTAAATTACTCTGTTAAGTTATCTAAATCACAAACTTTTTTGAGATCTGACATTACACTATATATGTTACTTCAACACTTATTATTATTACACATAACACATGATAACTAGAACAGTAAATATATCAAAATCATGAAATGATATGCATATTACAAGGCAATATCTGTTAATTTGCCACTTAGCAAACATTCATGACACACCAAGAAAACAATCACTTACAGGTGAAAAATTAGATGAACTAGTATCATATTCCTAACTGATATGAGGAGAAGAAAGTCAAGAAAATAAAATATAATATTTCATGCTTAGCTTTTCAGAAAATTCAGTATTCCCCCTTGCCCTCCCACCCGCCGAACCCCGCCTTTTTTTTTTTTTTTTTTTTTTTTAACTTACTCAAGCCGTTTGTGGATGCTTTTGCGAGCAAGCGCCATTACTGGCACAAGGCCAATTTAATCTAACGACGACTTGTTCAGATCACTGAAGATAAACTATAGATCATGTTTCTCATGTTTTTACAAACACTAACATTGACCCAGCATATTATATTATATCTTAGGCTATATTATATTCACAATGTCTTAAATTCGCTTTTAACATGGCTTATTGTTATCAGCAATATATATTTTTCTCCATTGACCTTGTTCTATATCTTGACAAGAGCGGTTGCCTGTCTGGTGAACATTGATGGAAAATGACTGAACTGGAAGAAAAAGGAAAAGAAATAATCTGAAAATAAAGTCTGGGGAGCATACCCGTTCAACTCCTATTATTGGATCAACCTCTGTTGGGAAAGACTGAATCAGTATTTCCAGGGATATTGTGTCTGTATCTGGAAGGGTAAAGCAGTCCGGGGTATTAAACGGATAATAGCTCTTTTTAAATCTTCCAGTTGGAGGGAAAGTTGCCTTCTCTCTCTCTCTCTCTCTCTCTCTCTCTCTCTCTCTCTCTCTCTCTCTCTCTCTCTCTCTCTCTCTCTCTCTCTCTCTCTCGGCATTGAGACAGCCTATCGAGGTCACGATATTGAAAGAGTCTGGGAAAAGGCTCTGTTGGAATATCGGGCCTGTGATGGACACACTCCACTCAGAGATTCGGAGAAGGAATCCAGAACTATTTTTATTATGTTTTTTTTTGTGTGTTATTGTATCGTCTATAGCTAGTTTGAATATATGAAATGGTATTTCTGTTAAGTATATCCTCTATGTAAAGATGTAGGTCTGTAGCTCTATGAATTTTCTGTGTAACACGAATAAATATTTAAGACTAATAAAATGCTCTTAAGAATCTGCTTACGTGTTTTACATAACAGATTTTAATTTGAGACAACGGCAATTTCGAACAGTTTTCACTTTAATTTGCAAAGCCGGCTGTTGTTATTATATGAAATATGTATAAATATGTATAAATTATGTATAAATTTTGAGTTCAAATAAGATTCATAGTTATCCATATTTATGTTTAACCATTGAAAACAAAATCTTAGGAAATTACAACAAAATCGTGGAAAAATAATACCTAACTAGAGCGTATCCCTAAGCTATTTTAAATCAACTTATAAAAGGCATTCTACACTTCATACACTAAAGGTTATCCAATAACAATTTATCATCTTTAAAGGACGAATTTTACTGTTAAAGAACCAATTCTGTCATATTCTCAGGTGTATAATATCACGTCCTCGGAACCCTGATCTGTCACTAAACGAGTTAAGCTTGGCGATAATTATCTTTGATCCGTCTGTGCAAATCTAGCTTTCATGCTATGGCGCTAATTTCGGTGTTATGACAAAGCAAAAAAGCTGTAGTTTATTACAGTGTTCAGGAGAGCCAAATGAAAATAAAAGATGAAAAGGAAGATAAAAAAAGATTATTGTACGGTGCTGTGAAAAAAATGAGGCATTACAAGCATATAGATTTATTAAACCGAGCAGTATTACGATATATTTCTTTTCCCATATAATGATATAGTTACTGCTGTTAACAATAGTCATTGAGCAGTATATTACTGTCAGTTCTACATTATAGGTGAACTATGTTCATACATTAAAAATGATTTATATATATTTTTTTTATTAAATCGTTATTTTTTTTTAATTTGCAATAAAAGTTAAGATGTGCTATCAGTAAAAATTTCACTGAAAAAATAGCTGAATTTAAAAGTTTAAATTAGGATAAATTACCATTTATTATTATGTGTCAGGCACAGTAAAAAAAAAAACTTAGTTAATGAAGCAAATGTCATGTTGTTGGTATGCTACTTAAGATGACTATATTTTTTTTTTTTTTTTTTTTAGCTAAAAGACCATATATTTTGTAGATACTAAGCGTCACGTGTACAGAATAACAACTTTAGGAGTCGTCAGACAAAGGAAAAGTCTGCCCTGACTTATTTGTCGATACTGAAGGAGTCACAAATCAACCGTTAAGAGGAGCAGAACCTGAAAGGTTAAATATTTCGCTAGATTTGCAATGAATTCTGGTACGAAAACACAAGTTTGGTGCAAGCGGCAATGAGACACAATGAGAGCTGATGCAGGTAGATTAAGTGCCAGTGTTAGCATTCATCCATCACTACCTTATTTACATAAGTTTTTTCTCGCTTTGATGCCGGTTAAAGTAAATGAATCAATCACATGTTAGTTTACAGGCTTGGAATGAACTGGTAAGATTCACCACTGGCATTTACACTTATACCAGTGTTTTTGTTGTTGTTGCTTGGAGTTATGAAATATCAATAATTGTAATATGTTATTTAGTAAATGAACTAAGTATATGTACGAGTACATATAAGTATATATATATATATATATATATATATATATATATATATATATATATATATATATTTTTATATGTATATATATGTATATATATAAGTATATATATATATATTATATATATATATATATATAAGTATATATATATATATATATATATATATGTATATGTATATATATACACACACACAAACACACACACACACACTCACATATATATATAAAATATACTGTTAAATCAATTGAAATATATGATTTACTAATGTAGTTTTCTGAAAATATTAGGTTAAACAGTCTATTATAAATACATACAGTATATATATATATAAATACATACAGTATATATATACATATATACATACATTATATATATATATATATATATATATATATATATATATATATATATATATATATATATATATAAAGAGAGAGAGAGAGAGAGAGAGAGAGACAGGGGAAAGGTCCTGTGAACCCTTTTTTTTATTCCCTCTCAATAAAACAAGCTTCACGAGTAACGGAAATTCCCGCAAGAAATTATAAACTCCACCTGTTCAATCACAGAGCGGTAGCAAAGCACCACGGTAAGAACATTTAGCGCTATGGAGTGGCAGCTGGTTAAGAGCACACAGCCGCTGGATTTTCACCTTTAATTTTAGCTCGTAAGTCAGCCAGGCGACAAATTGTCCTCTTAACATTACGGCTGATGAGGGAAGTTTGTTATATGGCTTTCGCTCTAAGGCCGATTTGCTGAGATACTCCGGATTTACCTGGGGCCATAAATCAAGCGAGAATTCGTTTTAGTTCCCCCTTTTCCCTTCTCGCATTTAGTTTTTCTCTAAATTCTTCGTCCGTCGGTCTGTCATTTCTGTAAAAAGATCTTAGGACACTTATACTTCCGATATGTAACAATAGCTTAATCCCAAAACCCATTGGCAACTGGAGCATTAATTACAGTGAACAGTTCCGTAATGATAATAAGGTTACCAAAACAATTCTCTCGCGGTTACGTGTTCTTTGTCTCCATTTTCAAATTCATGTTGATCAGTAAAAATCGGTGGAATTGGCGAAATGTCTGAATTATGACAGAAAATTTATAACAGTCAAGTATATCAGTGTATTTGGTATACAAGCAGTGTCAATCAAAGCAAAGGTTGAACGTATAAAAGGACTTCAGAGCTCACTCTTCCTAATGAAAGTGAAGTGGATTGTTGAAGGCAAAAAAAAAAAAAAAAAAAAAAAAAAAAATTGCAACAGTCGAGCAACATTGTCGGAGTGGTTTGTATTCGGAAATCATTAACGAAAGAATGTAAAATTATGACGAAATAATGGCGCCGTTAAAAAATGGAGCGTGGTTGTTTTAATGTGTTTTGGCCACGTGAAGTAAGCGGAAAGAATAGGCGGCTGATTAAAAAAGGTATTTATTTATTTCGGGAACCTTGGGAAGATGGAGAGTTAGATCCAGAAACAACCGAGTCTACCCTTACAAAGAATTATATATCGAAAAAGTATCCATATTAGGTCGATAGAGGTGGTTATTGCTGCTTTTTCTAAGTGGAATCGACGTGCTGTTAATGGGTATTTAGTGTTAGTGTATGTCACAGCAGTTGCTCTGTAAGTTTTCTGTGCGGTGATCTCACCCTTGATTCAGATATTAGAAGGCTGTGTCATGACTGGCTTTTCCCTATGTGGAGCTATTTCATTTCTGGTAAACATACATTAATATGTGTATACGAATCTGTGGTGACATAATTCAAAAAGTAATGTAAAGAAATTTCATATCTAATTTCGTGACTAATAGTAGATTTAGTAACAGTAGTAGTAGTAATAGTAGAATAACGGTCACTGGGCAGTCTGAGTGTAAAAGTAGATGTTAATGGTTATTATGACAGTACTTATACGCTTCCGGTTATATTAGTAAATCATATATTATTAAAGCTCACTTTTGACTAGTAAAATAAAACTATAGCAACAACGAATATTGTAGGACCATTGCCGTGTTATTAACTTATAAACGGTAACTTTTAGGTTAATTTTATTTCTGACTGAAAGTCTAATTAATGGTGACAAACCTTGTCGAAAAGATTCAGTTTATATTAAATTTTTCAAAGTGCATTTTAGCAAATGACCATTTATGTATACTATTGTGTATTGCCAGGTAGACTACGCAAAACACAGCTAAAAGATTACGCCATTGATCAAATACGAATGATGCATCAGAGGTGAGGGAAACCGTTGGTGTAAAGTTGGAAGTGGGTGGGAGAGTAAATTCCGCTGCATAAGAGCCTTTACGGAGGGCGGGAAATGGAAAACCCTAGGTATCCGGTTATACAGATCCTTTGGCATGAGTTTGCGCCATTAGTTGAGCGGAATATGGGCTGGTGAAACATGGCGCGCAGAATCCCTAGAGTCGTAAGGTCTTTACTTGCCTTTCGACGAGTGATGGTGTTGGGGTGGATGCATGAGTGAATGCCTATACCGGAAAAGTGATGGAATTGCTTCCGCTATCTGTGATGGAGACTTTAGTCTCCTCTACTCAACGGCGTAATGGAGCATGAGAGTTTGTTTTGTCCTTTTTTATTTTTTTAAATTGATATTCAAGTGCTTTCAAAGTTCGGAATTAAACAGAGGAGCGGCACTGTATCTACCGAGATGACTCGCTCATATTTTTTGTCTAATAATCAAATCATTCTCTTTTGAAGTTTTAAATGAAAATTAGGTATGCTCACTGACTGTCTGTCTCTTATGATATGAATGCGCATTTCATTCTTCCTCACCATTTTCATTTATTGTATAGTGATGGGTGCTGCACTGCAGGTCAGAGTTGAGGTACATATATTGTATATAGCTTCGTCCGTTAAGGCTTTATTTTTGTTCCAAGCTACAGAGACCACTGTCTCTTATCAGGTTGAAATGCAAAGGGATCAGTAATCAAAATCAACCACGCCCTTATTAGTGTGAAACATATATACGCACACACATCTCCAACCTCGAGCATCAGGCAAAAACACGTAACACACAGGACATACATTTTTACAAACGAATAACTCTTTAACAGGATATTAGAGCAAAATACAAAACAATATCATTTGTCCTTGAATAAAATAAACACGACGCCGGAAAGCGGCAAATCGACAACCTCATAAGTCACACCACGTTTAGATGCAACGTCCTGTTTACGTCTGAAAATCAAATCATCTATTTTATAAGCATCCTCACTTCTCGCTCCATCTGTTTCTTCTCCAGTACTTAACACAGAAATGACTTAAACAGTATCATATAACCATTACAACTGTGATTATTATTTTGATTAATATAGCTCAGATACACATCAATATTGATTTCATCGCACATGAAACGTCTCATCTGAATTTTGGAATTTGCAAGGAAACAATTTTCGTAAAAACAAAGTCAGTGAGAAAATCAGTCTAAAGCCCTTTTCAATTCCAGAACGAAGGAAAACAACGAAAAAGAAATAGGAAGATAGGAAAACCTATACTTTGTAGATAGATTAGCTATACATGTTATAAAAAGCAAACCACAAATGCATTTTTGTGACTCACGATGGAAAGCATTGTCCTCGGAAAGGACAGTTGCATAAACTTTCTTTTTCTGCCTATGTTCAATGAACCATGAAAACGTTCGCTGCAGTAGCCAAAAAACTCCTCGTATCTTCGGAACTATTCAGCGGCGATATTTAGGACAAAGAGTGATTGTATGTTCAGTTGCCCACGAGTTCTGTGACTGTTCCGAGATGAGATGAAGGCTTTTGTTGAGTCATGGGGGGAGTGAATGCATACAAGTGATCTCAGAGAGAGAGAGAGAGAGAGAGAAGAGAGAAGAGAGAAGGGGCGGGGAGGACTCTGACATGAGCACTGTGATTGAATCACTTTGTCGTACCGGCATCTATGAAACACGGATGAAAGGACAGGCTTATTAAGCTGTATTTATTAGGTAGTGTATTTTACGATGTTAAATAATATTCATTAAGTATAATACATTTACTTACTTGCCTTTTTCGAAGCAACCTCCGAGTTTGTGATGTATAAAGAGATTAGCTCTTTATCTTTAGACTCAGTAACTATGGAAATCACGATATTTCGCTGTTTTATCTATTTTTCTTCTAATTTAACAATTCCTGCTTGATAATCTCAGAGATATACTGATGGCAATTAGCTAGTCACCCCCCACTATCTCTCTCTCTCTCTCTCTCTCTCTCTCTCTCTCTCTAACCAATAGATTAATAATAAAAGTAAATAGTTCACGGAATGGTTAGCTTAATTATGAATGCTGACGATTTATAAGGCAATAATAAATGAACAAAGGTAGAGTAATTCGTTGTGACCATTGCCCTGACTATATAATGAGTCTTGAATGCATATCAATAAGTAACTGGGTTAGTAAATAATAATGAAGATCAGGTTTACTTCAAAAGAGATTTGCAGAAAAATTTGACTTGAGAAGTGAATAAATATAACTGATTTAATGAGAGAATAAACTGGCAAAGGAGAGAGAGAGAGAGAGAGAGAGAGAGAGAGAGAGAGAGAGAGAGAGAGAGAGAGAGAGAGAGAGAGAGAGAGAGGATGAAGGCAACGGGCAAATTTAGTAAATCTTTACATATTTTTACCATATGAAAATTTTATGTACCACCCCTTATTTACCTATCTCATTACATTGAGTTGTGTTTTATGAATGGACTGAGTATGTCAGTACGGAGCTACTACACACACACACACACACACTATATATATATATGTGTGTGTGTGTGTGTGTGTTTGTACGTATGTCTGTCTGTATGTGGATATATATATATATATATATATATATGTATGTATGTCTGTATATGCATATTATATATATATATAGTATGTATATATATATATATATATATATATATATATATATATATATATATATATACATATATATATACACACACACACACCCTCAACCCCATATAATACAAACTGCCTCTGTGAAATTCCGTCACTCATATCTTTCCTGTGCTTTCATTTCCAAAAATTTCCGCTCTATCTTCAGTCTCCTGTCTCAAAGTTCTCATCTAAATAGATCACCTTAAAGCTTTATTCACCAATCGACAGAATCTTCTTGAGATATATATATATATGTATATATATATATATATATATATATATATATATATATATATATATATATATATATATATATATATATATATATATATATATATATATATATATATATATATATATATATATATATATATATATATATATATGTATATATATATGTATATGTATGAATATTTATGTGTACAAGAAAAGGTCAGATCTCTTTTTCCATAACTTAAACACACAATCGTCTAAAACCCTGCTACTAATTTTCTAATTAGCGCCAACTATTAAAGTTCCACATGTATTACTACGAGGAATATTGCGTCGCAACCCGGTCTTCTATGAAAATCTAAGCTTTAATTTTCCCAAGTAGGTATTCCTCAGTCCAAAGCACTGACGTGATCACATAAACATTTGTGTTGCAGAAAAAAGTTATGTTAATGATGTCAAATTACAAGGTCTGTCCCTATGGGATTTACTGAATTAAATATGATGCTCACGCAGAGACCACAATGGGCGTGGACGTATGAAAGAAGAAGAGGAAGAACGATGAAAGCGAGGAGATAAATAGGCCATGAAGAAGCAAGAAATAAGGAAAGAAAGAGATATTGATAGATACGAATAAAGTACAGTAACTCGCATACTCCATTTAATGATAATGTGCGAAGAAAACATAAAAACAAGGAGAAGAAGATAAAAAAGGAAGAAGAAGAAGGAACAAACAAACCAATTAAAAGAGCAATAAGCAAAGAAGAACGTAGAACGCCACAAAATCCCCATTAATGAAAAGGGTTGTGTGGGGGTCAGGTACACAGCGAACCAATGAAATCGCAGGACGTCTTTGCAACGGGAGAATTATTACAGCTAAAACCAATTATGGGATTAAATTCACTTACGACCCCAGCCTTTAATCGTTGGACCCCCACATAACTTTTGCCCGAATATTGCCGAAAATTTGATTTAGATGAAAAAGTGTTGTAACAAATTACACAGAGATAAAGCCCTAATAAATGCTATATATGTTTGTCGTATTTGTAATTGTAATTATATACATATATATATTTATACGTGTGTTTTGTGTGTATTATATATATATATATATATATATATATATATATATATATATATATATATATATATATATATATATATATATATATATATTCACACTTCAACTGCTCAATCATGGATAAACTACCTGCAGATAGAAAGCATCTAACACACTATAGCATATAGTGTGTTAGATGCTTTCTTCGTACGACAAACCAGAAGACTATACATACAATGCATCGATAATCTTCTCCAAATCATTCCTTCAGAACCTTTCCATCATACAGGCATAGATATCAAATCTTGGTCAGCCACTCAATCACAGTTTCACCATTATGCCTGAGTAAGGACTGATGGATAGGTCATCTCCATATAAAACCCGTTTTGCTTATATCG
This sequence comes from Macrobrachium rosenbergii, assembly GCF_040412425.1. NCBI lineage: Eukaryota > Metazoa > Arthropoda > Malacostraca > Decapoda > Palaemonidae > Macrobrachium > Macrobrachium rosenbergii. The sequence continues at coordinate 14,721,731 of NC_089784.1, read as the reverse complement.
ACCTAGACAGTTGACTATGTACCTGATTAATAGGTAATTTGCAAAAGGAGCATGGGACTTGCAACTTCATCCCAAAAAATTTGCTAAAATCCAGGAGACAAACACCTTCTTCAGCTGCCTGCTCTAAGGCATGTTCCTTTACTGGCTAGTATTCGCAAGGCCCGTGATTCGATTTGGGCCTACCACCCTCCAGTCGACCCAGCTGCAAAAGGGTACCAGCATCAGCTTGGACCAAGCTAAAGGGCGTGGTGTTAGCCATCTTATCCCTGAGGACTTGCTGAGAACCGGAAAAGTCTCGCCTTTTGGCTGCACATTAGGAATAGGTGTTTGATTATATATATATATATATATATATATATATATATATATATATATATATATATATATATATATATATATATATATACTGTATATACTAGCTGACTAACCCAGCACTGCCCAAGAAAACTCTGAATGACAACTGACTAACCCAGCACTGCCCAAGAAAACTCTGAATGACTCTCTCTCTCTCTCTCTCTCTCTCTCTCTCTCTCTCTCTCTCTCCTCTCCTAACACCCCCTCTACCTTCGCACTTCCTTGCTTCAGTTACATTGCCCAACATTTTTGACATTTTATATTTCATCCCTTCTCACCCCCTACCCCCATCGGGGCTGAACTTTTACTTAAAGGGCATTGGGACTGTCACTATTCATCTCTGCGACCTCAGAAGCTATGGATTATCCACTAATATCTCCTCATTTTTGACATTTTATTTTTCACCCCTTCTCACCCACACTTCCTATCAGGGCTGAACTTGGACTGAAAGGGCGTCGGGAGTGTCACTACTTATCTCAGCGACCTCGAAAACTATGGATTAGACACTAATATCTGTTGTTTTCAGTTATTTTTACATGTCACCCCTTCCAACTCCCAACCCCTATGGTGCCAGTGATGTCTTACACCCCAGCTTTCTTTTCCAGATAGTAAGTCATGTGTATACCGAAATGAGGTATGATGAACCTGTAGAGTTTATTTAGTTACTAAGCCTGTGGGCAGAACTAACTCCGTTTCAGGGAAGCCCTTCCCACCACCGGGCCCTTTGGTGCCCTTTGGTGTAGTGATATCTTAACCCCACAGTATTCTTTTCTAGATAGTAAGTCATATGTATACCAAGTTTGGTTGAAGTTGCTCAATGCGTTTCAGAGTTATCCTGGAGCATACACACATACATACATGCATCCATTTATATATATATATATATATATATATATATATATATATATATATATATATATATATATATATATATATATATATATATATATGTTATATATAGTGTGAATGTGTTGCATGCTTCCTTGTCTGTATACTTATGCATATTAAGTGAAAAAAAAGACCTGCTTTACACCCTTAAGTACGAAATAAAACAAGTAAAAAATATGCAGAAGTTTTCTGTACAGCGTATAATGCTGTATGAAACTTTCAGCCACAGCCCGGTGGTGGTCTGTGTGCCAGACTCACGATTATGGCTAACTTTAACCTTAAACAAAATCAAAACTACTGAGGCTAGCGGGCTGCAATTTGCTATGTTTGATGATTGGAGAGTGGATGATCAACCTACCAATTTGCAGCCCTCTAGCACTAGTAGTTTTAAAGATCTGAGGGCCGACAGAAAAAGTGCGGACGGACCGACAAATAGTCATCTCAATAGTTTTCTTTTACAGGAAACTAAAACGAGATGAAAATCTCGAGAAAACACATCACACCAAGGTCAAATCGCATCAAGAAATGCACGCAGCTCTCTTGAGAGATAATATGAAAGTCTTCTAAATGTATTTTTGCTCCAGTGTTCCCCAAGGTCATCATTTTTTCCATTATCCCTTTCCTTTTCAGAGGACAGGGTCTGAGTCCCTGCTCTCACATGAAACCCAGAGGTCCGCTCATGACTAAGGCTTATCATTATACATAGTTCTTCTCTTAAATGTGATAACTTCCCATACAAATCTAAATATAAATGATTCGCACATCTTTTGATGAATCTTTTTATCCAATGATTCATCTAGTGAAGCGCAAAATGTTTTTCAGTTGTGATGAGTAAACGAAATAGCTAGCAACTGATTGCTAAGAACCCGACAAAGTATCACATAATAGAGAAAATATTGCTATGAACAGGAAATATCAAAATCAAATGGTGTTACTAAAATATAATTAGTATTATAAAGAGTTGTTATTAATCATATAATACTTTCCCTTTAGAACAAACTGATAGGTTATTCACTTGACAGACAAGCTTTCACAGAACAGATAACCAGTATGTGAAAAAAACAGGAATAAATTCAATTCGGCTAAGATTAATGGCTCACATAAGAGCCATCATCAAAGAACAGTTACTTTCACTAAGTGAACCTCGGTATAGGAACATGATGCTTTAACGTAACGTTTCAGTCTCTCCTAAACTGTCCCCACCAGGGTAAGGAACACAAGAGTAGGACCTTGTGACATCTCATTTGAATAAAGATGCGATATTCTAAAAAAAAAGTACACGCAATAGCTATTGTGTATGTGTGTGTGTTTGCTTTTTTATTTTTATTTATTCATTAACTTATTTTTGGCGTGATGGTAAATATCCTCGGCCGTTATCACTGAAGCTTCCATCTTGCCTCTGATTGGCCGATGCAATTGAATTGTTACCTCTAGCAGACGTTGAGCAGCAAACAGCTCCAGCCAATTCCTGGCCGATGTGAAGCGCATGGGAGATGGCCGAACTGGGAGTTTCCGATTTTGACATTAATCGTAGGTAAAGAGAGAGGTATACTTTCGCAAAATGTCTCAGAAGGATATTTCCTGTCGTTGTAAAAATGAATCATTCAATAGGGAAATAATTGCAGCATAATAATAAAAGTGACGATGATGTTGAAGAAAATAATGACTCAATAATATCCACTCTCTCTCTCTCTCTCTCTCTCTCTCTCTGGTTATACCACTGGAAACAGCCTTTGTCTAACATATACTTACATCAAATTACTGAAGCGAGTAACTTGGAATGCTTCCCAAACTCTCGCCTTTAGGCCAGAGAAGTTTGTATCCGAGACTTGGTGTGGAAGTTCCTGAAGCAGGTTTGCATTTAGATGCATCGAGATGCAGTTGTTACCAGCGGAAGTGGAAATGGTTTTCCCACGGACAATTTTTTTTTTTTTTACCTGAGGCTTGAAATTCCTAATTTTCAGTAAGGGTGTTTTCATGCTTATACTTCGTAAGCGAGAAATAGCACATCCTCAATGGGTAAATTTTCGTCCGTATTCATTTATAGCGAACAACACTGACTCACATTCTGAACTTTCAAAGTCTTTCACATCCGAGTTTCGCTTTCAAGTTTCACAACCGAGTTTCGACGCTAACAGCCTGGACCAAGAACAAACATTGTGCTATTCATGTTTGACAAGAGCCGACGGTTTAGGTTTTAGTTCCCTCTTCATATTGCGTCTTTCTCTTATTTATGGTTTTTCGTTCCTACCTAAGATGTTAAAACTTCGCTAATTTCTCTTATCCTCTTCATTCTTAATCCCTAAAATACATTTCTGAAAATTTATATTCAGAGGATTTCATAACTTTTAGCACGATCCTTTCAGCCCCATTGACTGATTGCACTTCTGCTTAAAACTTCTTATCTTTTAATTACTTCCAAGTAAGCTTAAGAAGCCTTTCAAGGCACCTCTGTGCTTTTTTTCTGTCATGTCCGTTAATTAAAGTCTTCTTTTTTCCAAAATCAGAGAGATTGATCAAACGGTTATCTTTTTATTTCGTCAATCCGTTCCTTCGACGAATGATGGTCATTAATGATATTGTTCTAGTGTTTTAATTTTTGCCATTCTTTCGTTGCTTTCCATGACAATCTAATCTTCAGGTATTTTAGTATATGCAAGACAAAGGGTTACGAGTATAACTCGAGCCAAAAATGTGTTTGCTAATTAAAGAAGATTGATAACTAATACGCGGGTGGTGACAGGCCAAACTCGCCATCAGTTGTAAATCCTAGACTGGAGAAACATACGTACACACACACACACACGGACACTCAAGCACGCAAAATTAAAATTTCCAGATGCTGAAAGTAAAGGATGCACGGTGTTGACAAGACTGTTTTTCCATGCTCAGTTTTTATGTAAGAACTGCCATTCTGGCTAACTTTTTTTTTTTTAACTCATTACACGTATTAAGGACTTGTGTGGTTTTTGAGTTCAATCACTTATGTTATTAATTGTAATTTATCTTTCAGAGTTTCAGGTATTATTTTATATGTGGTTTTGAAAGCTTTTCTATAGCTGAGAAAGTTAGTTGAGGAGCGTTAGAAGAAACTATTCGCTTTCATCAATGCATATTTGTCTTATGTTTTGATATAACAATTTGTTTACGTAAAAAATAAAATTCCCGTTCGACGCAAAATTTTCTATTTACATATTTCTAGATAAAGATGTTCACAGTGAAAAACATCAACTTTATAAACAATCGCTTTTAACTTACTTGAGTAAATAACATGATTTTTAATTTCCAAAGAAAAATCTTCTAAAAGGTATCCAGGCCTACTAAAAACATAATTCTTTGCATTTTGGATGGCCTATTCCCCTCTCTATTAAGGTGGTAAAGATTTTAGTGCTTCTCTAGGAAAGGTTAAGCCATATCTTTGGGTCCCTAGTCACCTATTTCGGCGTACTGGTCCCTAAGAGAACCATTATCTCCCTCTTAGTTTAATTCCACGTGCTCGTAATGAACTTCCAACACCGTATTTTATGTTATTTTTGGTCGTTATTAGTGTTGCTCAGAGATTTACCCATATTCGGTTTACTTTTATTCATTTTTGTTTATTTATTTATTTTCAAAAAAGAGGTTTCCCAGAGATCCTCATTACAGTTAGTTTTTGTGTTTTCATAATAATGTTCTGTTACTGAAAATATTATGTAATCTTTGTCAATAAATGAATGAGGTATTTCTTAGGATAGCAATTTAAAAGCCCTTATGAAACCATAGGTAACTTTGAATTCTAATGAAATGGTCATTGCTTATCTAAATTTATTCTCACCCTTTCTGATATATTCCGTAACATCTCAATTAATTAAGACTCCGATGCTGATTCTGTGTCCTCACATTGCCTGAGACTTTTCTTCCTTTCCTTATCATGCAGTACATAACGATATTAAATAGAGATACTACTACTACTACTACTACTGCAGCCTTATCGAGCACTACTACTCATGGTGTGCGGGCAACTTATGCCTCTTCCACCTCTCTTCACCAACAGAACAGAGAGGTCTCTCTGACCCTTCATCTCTAGAGACTTCCGCCACGGACCCTTTCTTGCCAATTATTTAGTTTGCATTGATATCGATCACACTTCCAGGAGCGAGCAAATGCCTTCTACTTTCCGTGGCATGAAGAAAACGGTCAATGCACTTTCGTAAGACCGGAATTAGTAATTGTAATCACTTTGGAATTGATTTCATTCTTTCTAAGATGCAGAGGCATCTCTCCAGTATTTACCGTATATACTTAAATGTGCTCCCCTTAAAGCTGAAATTTCCCATTACTTGTAAATTGCATTCAAAACTTCAAATTACGAAAACATATAACCATTAAATCACATATTTCAAGCACAATCTTGAAGCCTCTCTCTCTCTCTCTCTCCTTAAGCAGTGATATATTTATTTTCAACGAAAAGCTTCATTCGTAATTAAAAAAAAAACATTTCGAATAAAGGTAACATCTTCTTCACCTCTATTTTACCAGAGAACTCGAGCCGTCACACCTACTCCATCTCTCTCCTGCCTCCCACCCTCTCATTCCTGTCACAGCGCATTATACCAAGGCCCCGGTGGCCTTGATTATACCATCTTGAGCTCCACCAACACCAACCACGCTTTCATTCAGGCTTTCCGAGAACGTTCTCTCCTTTCCTGCATTTACTCCATTCCCAACGGTTATTTTCTGTTTCACCTACGCTGTCTAGGAGACCACTTCTATGCACTCGCTCGCACCCCATGACACGTACGTCAGCAAAAGCCTTCTACTCGAAACACTGAAAAGAACTCGTGGGCAACTCAGCCTACAATCACTCTTTGTTCTTCTAAATATCTCCGATGAATAGCTCTGAAGATACGGAACGTTTTTCTTGCAACTGGCGAGCGTTTTCATGGTTAACTGACGTGGGCTTGAAAGGGAAGATTATGCAATTGTCCTTTCCGAGAATCAAGCTTTCTTCATGAGACACAAAAATACATTTGCGGTTTACGTCTATATCAGTCCACCTTTTTGCCCTTTCTGACATTTGTATTCAGTCTCCCTGTATGATGCAGCCTTTTTATTCGGTCTGAAATAGAAAAAGGCTGTAGACTGCCTGTCCCATTGACCTTTGCTCTTACTAAAGTTCATTCGCTGCAAATTCCAAAATTCAGAGAAAAGGCCTCTTTGGACCGATAAATGGAGCCGATCTCATACCTAGGCTAAAAGGGGGAAAAAGTCAAAGAATTTTAACATCGATTTTTCGTTCTCAGTAACCATGCATGCGCAATTTTTGTTCAATAACCTATGCATCAAATTCCACTGTACGAGTTTTATTTCGGTCATCTTTTCGGGAAAAATAACATTCAAATGAATCCGTCAATGGTATGTTCATTATATCTCATTGGGTGTTCTTGCTATAAGACAATGCCAAGCAATCAAATAAATCATTTAATATATTATCATATGCTCATCCAACGTCCGTATAAAGACTTATTCCCCTTGCCAGACTCTTAGAAGCATAATCATCTTGCATTGAACAGTTTTAGAGTTTCATTGTACCGCAAATCTAACTTACAGAGTAGCACCCATCACTATACAATAAATGGAAATGTTGAAGAATAAAATATACTTTCATAGATTGAAATATTATTAGCAAAAAATGGTTTCAGTAAAATGGGAACACTTAAATAGGTTCATGTGTTGACAAAGACAGTTAGTAAGTATAACCAATGTTCATTTAAGAATTCAAAAGAAAATAATATGAATATTAGACAGAAAACACGAGATGATCATCACAGTAGATAGTATGCTGCTCTTCTGCCTCATTCGGAGCTCTGAAAGCACTTGAATATCAGTTTAAAGATAAAAAAAAGGAACAAAACCAACTCTCCTACTACATTACACTATTGAGTAGAGGAGAATAAAGCCGCCTTCACAGATAGTGGAAATAATTCCATCACTTTTCCAGGACTCGAATGCCTTCATCCTGACATTTTCAAGCGTCGAAAGGCAAGTAAAGGCTTACGACTCTAGGGACCATACACGCCATGTTTCACCAGCCCATATTCCGCTCAACTAATGGCGCAAACTTATGCCAAAGGATCTGTATGACCGGATACCTGAGGTTTTCCATTTTCCGCCCTCCGTAAAGGCTCTTATGCAGCGGAATTTACTCTCCCACCCACTTCCAACTTTACAACAATGTTTCCCTCACCTCTGATGCCTCATTCGTTTTGGTCAATGGCATAATCTTTTAGCTGTATTTTGCGTAGTCTGCCGGGAAATACTCAATAGTATACATAAAGTCTTACAGTTATCCGCTAAAATTTCTAGATATGTTTTGTCACCATTAGTTAGATTTTCAGTTAGAAATAACTATAACCTAAAAGTTATCGCGTTCATAATTCAATTTTAATGCATCACACTTAGCAAAACTTTCTTCTCTATTTTTTTATTGGACCATTGTCATTTAACTATATTTATAGGTGCTATAGTTCTGTTTCACTAGTTCACACTGAGCTGGATCACCAATTAGGAATTGTTTAGAAATAAAAGAAATTATTAATCTAATTCACAATTATAACTCAAAACGGAAAACTACTACAATATCGTGATAACCATTAGAAACAGTGAAGTTAGCTGTTTCCTAACAGTCATTCTGCTGCTACTACTACTAATAGTAGTACTAATACTACCACTGCTACTGCGGATGGTACTATTAGCAATGACAGTTAATGTGACAAACCGTTCTGTTTCATTATGGCGGTCCCCTGAAATATCTTCAAATTACTGTTCGACTGATGTCCCTACAGACACTTCCCAACGTATGTTGGCCAAAAGGAGATAGTTCCACGGAAAGATAACTTCAGTCCTGCCACATTCTTCTTCTAGCATCTGAATCAAGGATAAAATCCCTGTGCAGAAAACATACAGAGCATCTACGTGACGTATATTAGCAGTGTATACCCATCACTTGGAATGCATCGTTAATCACTTTTAACACTTATCCTATCACTTCTTCGTTCAAACATTTTTACTGATCCATGAGAACTTAAAAATATAGAAAGGAGAACACGTAATCTCCAGGGGAATTAGGTTTTGCTAATCTTATCATTATCATAGAACTGTTCATTGAAATTAATGCGACAGTTGTCAGTGGCCTTTTAGACTGAATTATCGTTACATATCTATACCATAAGAATACTAAAATATTTTTCTAGAAGTGACAAACCGACGGACGAAGAATTTAGAGAAAAACTAAATGCGAGAAGGGAAAAAGGGGAACTGAAACGAATTCTCGATTGATTTATGGCCCCAGGTAAATCCGCAGTATCTCAGCTAATCGGCCTTAGAGCGAAAGCCATATAACAAACTTCCCTCATCAGCCGTAATGTTAAGAGGACAATTTGTCGCCTGGCTGACTTACGAGCTAAAATTAAAGGTGAAAATCCAGCGGCTGTGTGCTCTTAACCAGCTGCCACTCCATAGAGCTTATTTTTTTCGACGGCAGTGCTTTGCTACTGCTCTGTGAATGAACAGGTGGAGTTCGTAATTTCTTAAGGGAATTGGGGTTATTCCTGAAGCATGTTTCATTGAGATGGAATAATACAAGGGGTACACAGGACCTTTTCCTTCTCTCTCTCTCTCTCTCTCTCTCTCTCTCTCTCTCTCTCTCTCTCTATCTCTCTATATATATATATATATATATATATATATATATATATATATATATATATATATATATATATATATATATATATATATATATATATATATATATATATGTATATATATATATATATATATATATATATATATATATATATATATATATATATATATATATATATATATGGTTGTGTGTGTGTATTAAGTTTATAGGATCTGTGGAAGCTTACCTGCTTGTTCCTTACCTTGTGGCAACATACATAGCCGCATACGTAAACAAACAAAAGGGTAAATGATCACTGGGGGAGCCAGAGTGAGACCCCAGGGGCTTAATTAATACATTTATGATTACAACTAATTTAATTAATTGATCACTTCAAATGATAAACTCTGCAGAGGCTCTTAGCTAATACTTATAATTATGATCGCAGTTAATTTAGTTAATTAATCAATTCCTATAACGACACTGTAGCGGCTCTTCATGGATCGGGAACAGGCTCTTGCTTGGAACAACGTGGGGCACAGCTCACACGACACCAAAATCCTCTCTGCAAAAGAGAGAACAGTCCAAGATATCAGTCATAGGACTATCGATTGAATTTGATAAAAGCTTAAGGCTGGAGGAGGCACTTAATTCACTTATTAACTTCTGCACAGGTAAGTAATCACACAATTGGCGTTATATCACTAAAATGTCACCGGCAAGAATATTCCCGGAAAGGAATGGTTGCATTGATAGACAGTCGAGAGAAATAAAGAGAATAGAATGGGCGGAACCCTCTACCAGACACGTACCTGATTAAATTAATGTATACTTCGTAATGAGAGAGCAAGAGGGAGACATCCAGTCGGCCCATGAAGAGATAGTCGGCCTTGTTGTTAGTGGGTTGGCAGAGCTAGAGTGTCGTATCAGAGTCGAGGGCCCGCCTCTGGTTGGAGATGTGTTCTCCTTGGTGGTTCACCAACGTCTCTCCTCTTCGCTTCGTTCAGGGGCCTCGTTTGTTCTCATCTTAGGTCGCTCGAACTGGATTCTTGCGATTTTGTCCGGTCCGGACTGGTACGATCTGAAAGAAGAATTTCCGCCAGAGTACTTGGAAGTCATAAACAGGAGGACAGTTTAAGGTGTGGAGCTTAAGGAAGGGGTTTACTATATATATATATATATATATATATATATATATATATATATATATATATATATATATATATATATATACATATATACTGAATAATGACAGAAATACTTAACATTTCCCATCCTAACAAGTGATATTTGAAAACAACCCATAGGTATATACATAAATGTGAACAGTGAAAGCTACTAGTTCAGTCGAGCCCTTCCAGTTACTATTTGATTGATTAAGATACGTACACTGGCATCACAGCGACTATGGTCATTAATACTGTAGGATACCGGTCAAAGAACCTGTGATGATATGATGGTGATAAATGAACCCCAACTCTGACGCTCAATTAATTAGCTTTCAGACCTTAGACCTTGATTAGAAATTTTCGTACTAGAGTTCATTTTAAATCTGGTGCATCACTTAACATGCAAGGGATTTCTTTACAGGGACTGAAACCTATTGTTAAATCTAATAACAGAGTAATCACTCCATTGTTAAATACGATATCGTAATAGAAAACATACCTTTTTATTTAATCAAAATAGAGGCTCTAAGTTTTCACGTATCAGAAGAACTAATGTTAAATTTGCCTTCAAAAAAGCATATTCTGAGTCCAGTTAATTGAAACGTATTTTATTTTGTGAGCAACACACTCTGATGCAACAGGGAAAGAAATTATAGAATAAAATCTTAACGAAATTATTATTAATATTATATGTTTTCTTAGTCATACATCAGCTAATTTCTCTAACCATATATATATATATATTATATAATTTATATATATATATATATATATATATATATATATATATATATATATATATATATATATATATATATATATATATACGAGCATAGCATTAGGCTACAAATATCGTTAATATCCAGTTCGCTGTACCTTGGGCATAACCCCGAAGGAGGATTAGAATTGATAACTGGTTGTTAAACGACATTTGTGGCTTAATTTCGGTGAATATAAAAAATGATATATATTGTATATATATACACGTATATGTGTGTGTAGATAGACAGATAGAGGGATGTTAAAAGACGAAGTGAATCTGAAAGACAAGCACAAAGCAGAACAGACATTTTTTGAGTTTAAATAGAGTCGGCAAAGGTATAAATTCTTAGTTACCATAAACGGACGAACAGGCAGACGCTTATTGTGTTATATATTCATCGTCCTTGGCTGGAAACTTCCTTGTTCTCGGCACACCAACAAGCATCAACTGTCAAAGCTCAGTACTACCTTGTCTTTGTGGCGATACGTCGGACGATTGTTTCCTCGAGTTTTTACGATTGTGTGGTGTAGTCCGGCTGTTCTACTGGTCTTCTTGTCTACAATTATAGTAAGTGTTTTACCTTAAATGTTTTTGTGAGTTGGAATGCTTTTTGCCTATTGAGTTCGTCTTCGGTTTAAATGTTTTCGGAGAAAATGGTTACTGCATTAACTGATGTAAACCTAGCCATTTTGCTGCATACTGATATCTTTTAATTTCAGAAGCTGCCTATGGCCTGGTGCAACTATCAAGCCATCTCCAGAGTCTGGTCTAAATGGTGAGTTTCTATATGATTTGTACTTTTCAAACAATTCTGCAAGCTAATAGACGAATGGTTAACATCTGAAATATCTTATATACTGTAGATAAGTCTCACAATGCTGGCCAATGATGACCGTAGTTCAGCAGTTCTGATGGTCTTGAATAGTGTTTTGCAAGTGTTTTGCAATATCGAATAAGCCCTTTGTTGGCCGAACCGGTTGAGCTTCAGACTGTCATTCGATGGGCCGGAGTTCAGTTCCCGCTGCCGGCTGATGAAGAGTTAGAGGAATTTATTTCTGGTGATAGAAATTCATTTCTCGGTATAATGTGGTTCGGATTCCACAATAAGCTGTAGGTCCCGTTGCTAAGTAACCAATTGGTTCTTAGCTACATAAAATAAGTCTAATCCTTCGGGCCAGCCCTAGGAGAGCTGTTAATCAGCTCAGTGGTCTGGTAAAACTAAGGTATACTTAACTTTTGCAATATCGAATATTCGGTGTGGGAGAGAAGAGCTGAATCGAAATGGGAACCTGTAGAGAATCACCCTAGAGTGAATATAAGCCCTCTTGTTGGAGAGTAAAACCACAACTACCTATTGCATTAGCTTACATCTTGTCCTTTATCTTCTTGGTTTTCTGTGACAGCAATGATTCTAATGATAAGTTTAAGCACATATTAATTTTTAATGGTTCCGGTATCACGTCACCAGACGAAATTTTCATCAAATAGAATCTTTTGCCTTATTTTAACGTATATTAAAATCTTGGCGAGGGAAACACGCTATAAAAGCCAGGAGAGACGGGTGGCTTTTCCTAATATTTGGACAATAGGTATTATTGGAGTTAAGTGTTAACTATTCCGCATGGACAGATGTTTGCACTTTCGAATATCTTGAATTAAACATAAGTTTCAATGGGGCCAGACTTGATTAAAAAACTTCGAAAAATATTGTCGAAAATTACTTCGTTTAAGAGTGCACTAGCCAACTTTTTACTTTTGCCAATGCACATCCTCTCTCTCTCTCTCTCTCTCTCTCTCTCTCTCTCTCTCTCTCTCTCTCTCTCTCTCTCTCTCTCTCTCGCAGTCATTTTACGTGAATCCAATTAAATTTAGCGTTCAGAATGAATATGAACGAATCTTATATCGTATTTATTTGGGAAAGTTGATTTAACTAGCTTCGTTTAGTAACAAATTTAACTAGCTTCGTTTAGTAACAAATATCGAGATTTTGACAAGGGTTTTTCCTTTCCGTCCTTAATGTTTCATAAATTATATAGACGACAGAGTTAATGAGACGAAATAAGTCTCTAATATGTCAGATTGTCTCAGAGAAACATTTCCTTTTTTTGGGAGCAATGATTGTCGAAGATTCATCATGTTTGGCTAAAACAAGGTGCACTTGCAAATGTTCAGTTTATTAGGAATGACTTCACCGTGTCTTTTCATGGTTACTCCGCAATGAGACAAGTAGTGTTTTTTGCAAAGTCGACTAATGAAACTTAATTCACTTGAAATAAAATTTGACGATAATACCTCGCTCACTGTTCCTCAGGCAAAGTTTTTGAAAAATCTGAAGATGAGAAATAAGAAGCGTCAAATGCTCTTACTAATGGAATTTCACAGTTTACTGATGCACAAGCTGTAGCAAATGATACTTATGTTATTATTGCTAGACTGCAATCCCAAAAGACAACCTACAGGAGTCCGTTGTGGCTAGACAAGATGAGGATTTTTGGCACATAAAACATTATCTCCTGCAGATGAAGATATTGTTTATGGATGGTAGCACAAGGATATTCATAGAGGAAAGTTTACATTTTTGAAGATATACAACGGTCCAGCATTCTAATAGGGGTCTGACAGTGTCTGACGGACACGCTCGCTACTGTCGTCATAGGCAAGTAATTTTTGCCAAGTTACCAGATCTCTGAAGTCATGTCCGTACTCTACCTCTGTTTGGCGGACGAAGCGTAATGTTGTCGCCTCATGACCATACCATCGGAAAAATTTCTCTAATGACGGACACAGACACTACGCAAGTTTGCCCTTGATGACAAACATTTCCGACAGCCACCCTCTTTTTAGAGGAAGTTTTGAGGGTTATGACAGCTCAGTTTGTTCCCCAGAGGTTGTCGGATCGTGTAGACGCCCCGTAAGAAACATCAGAGATTCAGTCTTGTTTGCTCCACCTTTCAGTGGCTACAATAGTTGAATGGACAGGGAAACGTGGAAAGTCCGTCTTCTTAACAAACGATCATTTGTGAGACTTTATGTCAATATTCAACAATTCTCAGTTAAGCCGTAAGAAGGGTAGCAATTGCTGGAGATCAGCTTTATTCTTACTCATATAAGATTTAAAGGACTGAAACCTCAACCACCATATACAATATTTGTATGATCAACAAATGCGTCAGGCAGTCAAATCATACTGTATCATATTATGTGATCCTCTGTTCACTTCTGCATCTGCTCTACAGCACAGTGCCGTGTTCATCACCAAAATCGAACATGATGTGTTATAAAACAACCAGAATTATTCGGTCAGAAAAGAATATACCTCACATCGGTTGTGTGGTTGCGCAAATTGTTCCAAGTGCTCTGTATTGTGTACCTACCACACTAACATGGTTGAATCCATGCAGCAAGAATTGACGATGGGAAACAGCTCTCGCCCGACTACGAATTGGCCGTTCAAACCTCATACACTCCCATCCGATGAATGGACCCCCTCCAGCCCTGTGTCCAACTTGTCGTAACCCTCTTTTCATATCCCATATAATCCTTTCAGCACGCAGTCGCACGCAACAGAGCCTTTACCATCCTAACCCCTCTTCCCCGGCCACCTCGCCTTCACATATTCTCATCGAAACAGAACTCTTCTCCATAGAACGTGTAATCTGCTTCCTTCAACAAATAAATATTCTTCATCTAATATAACTTACCAACTAATAATTCTGACCATACTGTATCCATAATCAGCATAACATAACGCCATATGGTCTCCAAGGCCTGCAATGTGTAGCTTCTGTAGCCCTTTATGCATGTCAAAATTCTATCTCAAGATACAACTTTGATTACCTAATATCTGATGATGAGGAAAAACTCTTGTAATAAGAGAGAAAGTAAATAATGGCATGTGCCTACTAAAGACACCACTAAAAGTAAAAGAAAAGACATGCCGTAGACTTCCTGATGGGCGAGACTGATGGTGAATCTCTGAACATGAACGAGAATACTTAAACCGTGAGCAGAAAGAATTTTCCACTGCAGTTTCTTAGCGGTATTATCTTGGCGTGAAATTAGCCATCGATGGAAATTGTTATCAATGGAAACCAGTCGTAGTTGGGAATTTCTTTTATCTTTTCGACCGTGTATAAGAAAAACCTTAACATCTACGGCAAACAACACGATAACATCCCCGGCAAAACCTCTTTTCAGTCATTGTTCTCTGTACCCTTTTCTCGTTTGATGTAAAATAGTAATACAGTAAAAGAGGCCCCTGAAGGGCGTTTTTTTTTCCCATGAAAGGTTGTTTGTTCAGGTTTGATGGAGGGGAACTCTATCTTTTTTTTTTTTAACCCTTTAGCAGTTTGCGTGGCAAATTTAATAACTAAGTTTTGTCCGCTAATGATGATAATTTCCCTCGACTAATTAATCCACATATTTGATAAAGCATACCATAATAACGCTGTCTCTGCGATCTGATGCCGCCCCTCGTCAATACAGCAGTTCAGGTCGTTCTTGAGAAAGTTTGTAAGAAATCTTCATCCTCGTTGCGAGAGGATGAAAAAAGGAAGAGAAGCAGCATCATCCCGAAATGGATTAACTATCGTGGCATAGAGCCACTTCAGCGTCACCCATTTCCCAGTCGACTTCAAGCTTCGTGTCACGACGCAATAAGGTTCAAAGTCTACAGGGAATTCATCAGTCCGCGGAGGTTCTTTGTTCCTCTGTGCTGGCGTATGGACATGGCCTCTCAAATCAAAGTGTCTGATGATATCAGTCTAATTGTGTTTTGATGAAGCTCTTTTACGAGGCTTCTCACTGGCCTACTCCGCAGTCATTAATTAAAAGGAAATTGTTCTAGCAAACTAATTTCGTGATGAAAGCAGAGTCTGTTTGTGTTGGTATGGCTCTTTCATTTGAGCAGCCCCATCGTCTGTTTTTCTATGTCTGCTTTTGAGCAGGAATATACCCTTTGCTCCCAGACTTGAATCGTTGCACATAAAAGAGAATGACCTATTTTACTCATGGGTAGACCTAATAATGAATAAGACGACACTATGGAGCAGAGGCTATAGACTGACATCAATCCATTTCACGTAACAGCAGTCTTATTGAATATGACAAAACCTTGAACGCATGAAGATGTGATGTCCTTAGAGAACAGGGACAGCATTCTCTCTCTCTCTAAACTTCATTTGCAAGCATTCTCACTATCCTTTCTGCTAATTACAATCTCTCTCTCTCTCTCTCTCTCTCTCTCTCTCTCTCTCTCTCTCTCTCTCTCTCTCTCTCTCTCTCTCTTCATTAATAAGCATTCCTCTCTCTCTTTCTCTCTTCCAATCTCGCTAGCGCAAATTAGCTCCCTCCTCTCTCGGATTGCAAAAGAGACATAGAGGAAAAATGCTGGTTTGCTGACACCGGTCGACGCGCTGTAAAACATGTCGGATATTGGCATCAGGTGAGGAATTTCGACAAGCGACTGGCGTTGTCATGGCTACCGGTATAGCGTGAAGTAATTGGCCGCTGGGGCATCTAAAGCTTTTATTGAATTAAACTAGAAATGACAGCGATAACTTTTATCTGGAGAGTCCTCCCGTTGTGAAGCTTCGCTTGGGATGAGTGGAGGCTGGTGGCTTCCTCTCGAGACATCTAGGGGGAAATTGCTCTTCGTTCGTTCGTGTTCTCATTTCTTTTTCGCTAATTTGATTTGTAAATAGCCTCTCTCTCTCTCTCTCTCTCTCTCTCTCTCTCTCTCTCTCTCTCTCTCTCGTGAGCATGAGTGCCGGCGTGCACACACAAATACACACACACGTGTATTTTTGTGACTATGTTCGTCTCTTCAGCTAGGAATTGTGACCAGGCATTGTGACGTCATACGTACACATGCTGACAAAATTCAGAATGGAGTGAAAAATTAGGAAGTCAAGTTGCTCCTTGGAGTTATCTCGGCGAAGTCCTGTGAAACAACTACCAAGAAAAATTTAGGTAGGACGGATAGACTGGAAAGGACTGGAACGGGTGAATGCCAAGAAAATTGAAGTGACGATCTGTATTGAAGTTGGAGAGCAACGGAATTTAGTCGGGGACAGACTTGATTATCACCTTGAACTGTTTGTTGTTGTTTAGATTAAGCTAGCCGTATGCCGCCAGGGGCTGTTGTTCTTGGAACAGCCAGTAAATCAACTAGAACAATTAACCCAGTTCGGAATATGCAACGGATACACGAACTAGGGCGAATAATAGTTCTTAGGATTAGAGGGGAAACTTCTTGGATAAAGTGTTGTAAAACATACATAAAAAGAAAAATTGGAGTGAATAATAATAATAATAATAATAATAATAATAATAATAATAATAATAATAATAATAATAACCCCATGAGGTAGAAAAATCTTGCAGAAAAATTCCACAGTCGTGTTGATGTAAGAACATAATAAAATCTGGTACAAAAGCGGTGGAGAGCCTTTGGAGGCCTAATCAACTTTCGTTGTTAATTTGACGTAAACCAAATTTTAATCTTACAAGTAGCTGGAATGTAAGTAAGCAGTTATCTACAAGCTTGTTAGCGGGAACGAGGTCTCCCAGGCCGAACTGCCTGTTTTGGTTAAGCAGTTCGGCAATTCTCTACCTCTTCTTGAAGGTCTTGCGGTTTCGCTGGTATATAAAATTTTGTTTCATTGTCCTGTTCCACTCGTTCCACCGGATAGACTCTCGTAACATGGTATCCTTGTTAATAGAGAGAGAAAGAGAGAGATGGAATCTGGGTTGGTCACAAACAAGTCACAGGTAAGTTCGCAGTGTTAAAATTCTTGCGAATTAAAAAAGTCTCTTTGAGTGTTCTTGGGTGAAGGCATTGTTTCCTCATACTTCCATGAAGCTCCCTTATCAATCCCTTATATTAATATCTCTTCTAAAAATAACCGTTCAATTGTCCAGCTGTACTTCAGTACATTTACTGCACTCTGTAGGGGAGTAGTGTCGTCAATGCACCACACTTAGTGCATTGTAGTCATTACTTAAGGTTCTTTGGCAGCGTCCCTTCGACCCCTAAATGCCACTCCTTTCATTCCTTTTATTTTAATTCGGTTCATATTCTCAGTCTTCTATCTTACTTTCCACCCTCTCCTAACAACTGTTTTATAGTGGAACGGAGAGATTTTCCTCATGCTCCACCTAAGTTTAAAATTTTTTCAATCTCTTTTTCCGATTTTCAGCGCTGAGTTACCTCACAGGCCCCAGCGCTCTGTCTTTGGCCAAAATTGTATATTCCATTCCATCCTTACATTTCCTGCTCGAAGTGTATCGGCTCTTTGAAATTCTATTTTAATGTGCACCAAATTACATAGAAAAGTTGTCAGTGATTCTGAAGGAATTCAGGTGTTTTTCGAACTTTTTCCTAATTACATCGACACGACCGTGGAATGATTTTTTAGCTTATTCGTAAACGACTAATTAACTACATCTTTGAATGTACGAAAATGAAGGATTATGATAAAGAACAAAGTTATCTAGACCGCTCAGCCGGCAAATGCAACCAGAGGGGGAGAGAACTTCAATAAAAAGATTTTTTTTTATTTTTATGGGCGTTGAATATAGACACATAATTTGCGTAACTGATATAAAAAATAAAACCAATAATGATCATGTACATGACTGGAGAGCCAAAACTAAGAAAAGATAGCAGCTTTTAAAAAAGCGAGAGACCAACAGAGATTGGGCAAACAGAATGAAAGTTAAAATTTGCAGCAGCGTCCTGGCCATAAGCATTTAGTCATACTAAGCATAAGAAACTTCGTAGCGTCCAACTTCTTAACTAGTTACTCTTAATGTGTCTCTTTCTCAAAAAGCTAACTTTGGGAACTATACTTAAGACGCAGAAATATCGTTTCATATGTACTCTAATGGAAAACCCGCTTATGGGTCAGGAAGTTAATCCCCGTAGGAGGGTAGTGCCGTCAGTGACCTTATGTGGTGTACTGCAGGCATTACTTACGGTTCTTTGCAGTATGCCTTGGGCCCCTAGCTCCAACCCCTTTCGTTCCTTTTACTGTACCTCCTTTCATATTCTCTTTCTTCCATTTCACTCTCCACCCTCTTCTAACAATTAATTGATAGTGCAACTGCAAGGTTTTCCTCCAGTTACACCTTTCAAACCTTTTACTGTCAGTTTCCATTTCAGCTCTGAATGACCTCATAGGTCCCAGTGCTTGGCCTTTGGCCTAAATTCTATATTCAATTCAATTCAATTGAGAAAGTTAATGAAGACAAGGCCATAAGTAGAAGTTTTCCCTTTTAATAGGAAGAAAGAGTAACGAGGTCTTGAATGCACAATTACCCACTAGCAGCGGAATGCTCCAATTTCCTATTAGGTTCGGCAGTGGTCTCACATTCGGAATCACTCACATGCAAGGAAGAACATTTTTGACTCGTTGGGAAAAGGTACGGGAGTATACGCCCCCTCCCCCATGTCCCATCTCCCCCCCCAACCTCTCCCATCCTATGTCCGTGGAATTCAAGAGTATTGAAATATTCAACACACGACGACGTGAGCCGAGCGTGAACGATGTCAGTAGGAAAAAAAAAAGTCAATACAAAGATACAAATCTTTTCTATAAAACATTTTTGTCTACAGATCGGTTCCCTTTTCTTTTTTCTTTTCCTTTAACATTTCTTTTCGTTTAGCATAGATTAGATCGTATTCAGTGATATGATGAATCATTCTGTCATATTTTGTGGGAATATGGCTAGCAAAAATGGTGAGATATTAACATTGGTTTCTATATAATATTTATTTCATTTATGCAGTAAGCTCGTTGATAAAAGCAGCATGGATTCAGGCGTTGGCGTCTTACACTGAATGGATCCAATATCTGTATTTAAAGCATTTTAAAATGAAAGTTAAATAGAATGTTCCAGAGACGAATGAAGGAAAATGAATGTTCAGAACAGCAATAAAAGAAGTATTGCGTGAGGCCCATTAGCATTTGATGTGGTGACTGAAAAATACAGCATTATAAGTTACTTTCGCAAAAGACTTGAAGAAAGAACATATTTCCACTTATCAACGACTTATGGAAAAGTTTTTACTCTTTAATGGGGATTTGTCACGTCAGATGAGAAAGTTTTCTTTTGATCAATGATCTGATGATTGTTGATTAAAGGGTTGGAATTTGAAGTGATATTACTTACTCCAATGTATTTTTTTTTATCTAAGCATTTTTTATACTAAATTATCAACTATCTATATTAGAGTTTGTAAGATTAAAGGAGAGCTGTTGCGTCAGCAAAGAAGTATTTATTTTTACCCCGAGATTACAGAAAAAACCCTGTAGAAGGTTAGTGCCCTCAGTGCACCATATGAGGTGCACTTTAGGCATTACTGAAGGGTGTTTCGCAGCGTCCGTTTGATCGCTAGCTGCATCCCCTTTTTAGTGTTTTACTTTACCCACATTTCTGCTGTCTTCCTTTAATCTTGCTGTCCAACACCTCTAACTGCTACTTCTAGTGACAGTCAGAGGTGAAACTGGGTTTTTCCCAGTTCCAATTTCAGGTATTTGTATTTCATTTTCTTTGTCTGGATCTCTTCAGCTTGCTGTCCAACTACTCCAACTCCCTTTTTTTCAATGTCTTAATGGCTGCGTGGCTGCAAGTGCCTCAGTGCTTGTTTTGGCAGCCTAAATTTTATGAATCAAATAGTCAGTCAACTATGAACTTGTTTCTATACTATTTTCCCATCGGAATCACTTTTCTCTAACCAATTTAACTTAATTCAGGAAAAAGCAAAGCTCCCAGCAATATTTGTTGCTTATTTTTCATTTGTTTCTAAGTTCGAAGATTTTATGCCCGCCAGCTTCACGTTTGGGAACTGTCCCTGGTTGGGTATTTTTAACTGAAATGGTGGGGAGAGATAAGTCTTCCGAGCAAAGGGGTCTACTAGCTTCCAAAAAAATTAAAAAGAAAAAAGTGTTGTTGCCGATGATGTTGACGTTTCTGGTGTTTGTTTACAAACAGGTTTCCATTGGAAGATAGATCATTTTGTTTACGTTGCTAAAATTCACAGTATTAGTGCATTCACGAGATGACCGAACGCTGAAAACCACCATTGTTTTTTTGTTTAACGTTTGTTTTATATTGACTTACACCATTATTTACCTTTTAAATGAATGACTGCAATAACGTTTGTTATTAATGGTTACAAAGTGAATTCGTTTTTTTTTTTTTGATATAACAATAAGGCTTGATGTTGATTCCAGTTGAGTTGCGCCCAACAGCAAAACATTTCCATTTAGTTTTTAAAACTTCACTCTTCTTAAGAGTAAAAGTGTTCAGATCTCAGACTGCTAAAGGATAATGGTTTCTTTGGTGCAAGGTGATATTACAGTCCGACTGGTAAATCGGTTCCCTGCGTTACAAGCGTCGATCACCTTTGGAATATGTATCAGTCATAGAGGCTTTATATTTTCCCAACATCGACAAATGCTGGGTTGACAACGGATGGTGGAAATGAGGAATGGAGTGGGTAAATAGAGATACTCAGAGATGCTTATTGAAATGATGCATTACCAAATGAAAACAAGACACAGGATGTCTGCATTTTCTATCCAGAGGACCCTTAACATCAAAGTAAAGTAGCAAGCCATGTATGCATAGTTGCTTTAAGTACACCTACAATGCGTAGATACATTTTGGGGTTTATGAAACGTTTTCATTTCTAAGTTAAATTTCAGTTCAGTTGTTTTAATGGTCTGCCCAGAAGACTTACCTGTTTTTTTCACGGCTCGGTTGACTGTCCAGTGGCTTAAGTTCAGTTGCCCGACAAGGGATATGAAGAAATTGGCTGTCGAGAACGCAGATAAAACACAACAGAGTCAAGTAACAGAATTTTACTCGATGCTAGATTTGTTAATATTAATCAAAGAAAACTTCTACCGGTCATTTCAGAAAGTTGGTTGCAAAATTAAGCATCCTTATAAAGTCCCTCTCATCTCTTGAGTAATATCTGTACTGCAGTTTTAAAGCCTCACGTAAGATCCAAATAATCTGGGCTTAATCCTTCTTTCCTAGACGTTCTCAACTTTCTTGCTTTCCTTAAGGCGCCTCCTGGATACATTCACTATTCAGCTCCCAGTTTTCGGGTGTTCTGAATACATCCAACATCTTAGGTTCAGGGACCAAATTTTTACCCTCTATAATGTTCCAAAGAATAAGCCGTATATGTAAAATAAGGAAATACATAAAGAAAATACAATATTCGCGTCCACTTTTATTTATATATATTCGACCCCTTCGACAGAATAATTTTACTCTCATTTGAATACGAAATAAATGATCCTAAACGAAAAGAAATGTAAAAGAGGAAGGAAAATACAAAAAAAAGTAAAAGGAAGCGATCTGTAGAGGAAATCTTTTATGGAAAGTAAGATTTGTATCTTTGTATTGACTTTTTTCCACTGGCACCGTTCACGCTCGACTCAGATAGTCGTGTGTTGAATATTTCAGTATTCTGGAATTCCACGGACAGCCGGGAAGAGGAAGAGGGATCCGGGAGAGAAGGAACGGGGGAAGGGAGGGAGGAAGGGGCAACCACCCCATTCCTTTCCACAACAAGTCAAAAATGTTCCTCCTTGCACGTGAATGACTCCGAATGCCAGACCAATTCAGAGCCTAATAGGAAACTGGAGCGTTCCACTGCCAGTCGGATTAAAAGGTAATTGTTTGGACCTCTTGGAAAAACGAGTCTATACGTTGCACAAACGCCGGGAGAAATTGAGAGCCTCGGGTTGGAAAGCTATTTAGGGAGCGATAGAATTTTAATCCCGAGCCTTTCTCCTTGACGCTTTTCGTCATTGGTTTCTGGAGTTTATCCCACTTCAGAAAGAAAATGAAACAGCACTAGCATAAAAAGTGTCTGAATCTGAAAATATATCTTTTCAATAAAAGAAAAATATAGAATATTGTATTTAACAAACAAAATGTTTTATTTATCGGTAATATGCAGGGTTGGTTGTCAAATAAAATTCCCAAGGATAATAGATCTTCAAAAGCGTTATAGCTTTCAATATAAATGCAAACTTAACACAAATGATTTTCTGTTGCTCAAGATATATCATCTTGGAAAAGCTAATAATAAGAAAATCATTTCTTTTTATTTTGTCCCAAAATGTTAAATTGCTCTTCTTTTGTAGTGGGTTCCTTTTTTTTTTTTTTTTTTATTTTGCGGATGATATATCTTGGAAAAGCTAACAGAAAATCATTTGTGTTAAATTTGGTATTGGCGGTGAAAGCTTTGAGATCAGGAACTAACGCTTTTGAAGTTATCTATGCTTTTTACTATTTGTCATAAAACAAAATATCATTGTTATGAATTTTATTTGACTTGGCCAACCCTACATATTACCAGATGTAAATATCAACATTTTGTTTGTTACGAATCCTCTTTATCCTTCACTTTTTCCCTGCAATATTCTATATTTTTCTTTTTATTGAAAATGATATATTTTCAGATTCATTATGGATGGTTTTGCATTTTCGTTTTTTATGTGTAATGTGCTGTTTCATTTTTTCTTTCTGAAAATGACTTACTCACAGTTTCGAGTTTGCGCTCAGTACATATAAATGATGAAACACATAAATCACTGGTATTTTACAGGTATAGTTGAGAGACTGGCGTTCTCCACGAATACATTCAAAGCCCTTTACGATGCCATTCTTTGCCACGAGAGAAGATGCCATACTCAAGTTGAGGTCACTTTCCTCCATCGTCACCAGTGTCCAGGTACGGAGGGTGTGATTGTTTTTATCAACATTCAGTCTGATATGGAAGTACCCTGAGTTCTTATTATCATTTGCGTTCATAATATACACATCGTTTGTTTTCATAATATGCAGATCATTTGCTTCCATAATGCTTCCATAGTATACACATCATTTGCTTTCATAATATACACATCATTTGCGTTCATAATATACACATCATCTGCTTTCATAATACACACATTTGCTTTCATAATGTACACATCATTTGCTTTCATAATATACACATCATTTGCGTTCATAATATACACATCATCTGCTTTCATAATACACACATTTGCTTTCATAATGTACACATCATTTGCTTTCATAATATACACAGCAATAATGATGAGAGGATTGATATAAATGATACAGATGCGCTTGTTATGGTTTATGTTTGGAAATGGAATATGAAATTTAGGCCAAAGGCCAAGTGCTGAGACCTATGAGATCATTCAGATTTATCTTATCACCTCTCCTAACCTTTTGTACATATATCCGTTGTGCATACAGTGTTCTCTCTCTCTCTCTCTCTCTCTCTCTCTCTCTCTCTCTCTCTCTCTCTCTCTCTCTCTCTCTCTCTCTTTGTATATATATGTGTGTATGTGTGTATGTATATATAGTGTATGTATATGTATATGAGTGTGTTGGCGCACATGTTTGTATAATGTAAATAACATGCGCGTTTGAAAGATATAAAAAAGTCAAAACTATAAAAGAAGAATTACTATCCAAAGAATTTCCAATCTTCCGGACCACTTGGTAGAATCCCACTAAACACAGTTTAATGCAGTTTGCCTTTCTTCTGAGAGAGGTTATTGATATTATAGTCATTTGGCCAAACACTGCAGCTATTACACTGCCATAAATGTCATTATCGATTCTACTGTTATTACCAGTAGTAGTACTAAGAAGGGCATAGAAATCTAGGTTCGTATTCCGAAGCTCAACAAAGGCATTTCGAGGAACATTTTGCATCGTGTTTGTTAGGCAGAATTCCGCTAACAAAGTCGTTCGAGCACGCTATTTACGCTTGATCAAACTGAGTATTAAGCACTGGGTTTGTACGCATGTGTAGAAACTACGCTACACACTACACACACACACACAGAAACACACAAATAGATACATATTTATATATAAATACATACATACATACATATATATACTGTATATATTATATATATATATATATATATATATATATATATATATATATATATATATATATATATATATATATATATATATATATATATATATATATATATATATATATATATATGTATACATATATATGTGTGTATGTGTGTGTATGTGTGTGTGTTACCCTACAAAGAATTACTCCCATTGCTTACCTTTGCTAACAGTCAAGTCCATCAATTGGTAGCTTCATAGTGACTGCATCAAAGTGGCTATTGGCACCGTACATTTGTACATACACGCATCCTCTCTGTCTCTCCCTTTCAGGTCTACAGCGAAACAAGCATTACCCAAAATAATTTACTTGACAATAATCTAACATAACGGGATTGCAAGAAACAAGAGATGAAATAAAATGGAATACTAATGTTCACCAAATGATCAAATATATTAAGGTCCACCATATTCAACTAATTATTCTCTCTAAATAATTTCCCCACAGTAGGTCAAAATAAGTCAAAGTCCAGTATATTCCCCAATGAGTACATCTTAACCTCTTCCTCAGTGAAACATCTGAAGAAGTCAAATAAAACCATTTTTAAACAAGCGTATAAAAATAAAGATATGGGAATTCCTCCCATGTTACTTATAAAGCACACACAATGTAAAAAATGTCTGACACAAGTGAGATATATGTTAAATGAAAAGAACAATCTACAGTTTGGGAAATCTAAAATGTTTTCTACCTCCAAGCAACAATGTTCACAGTCTTAATCGACAGGTCTTGAACCACAAAACCTTCACCAAAGGCTTCTATTTGGTGTTGACCTTCAAATGACAATTAGTTTGATAACTAATACCTACACACCCTGGGGCTTTGCCCCCAAAAAATACACATTTGAATGAATTCTCTGGAACCTGGACATTTCCGGCAAACAAACTCATAAAGTCTTGTCGCCAGGCAGGGATGTTCTCACGTCTCAAGAATATCTGACGCATTTGACACGTGTACAGTTTTCCTAATCAGGATGCATGCCAGACAACAGCTAAGCATTCTCTCAAGGCTGTTCACAATGCATTTAGCCACACTTACCGATCAAAAATCCACTGTGTATTGTAATTCATAAAATATCCTTGACCTATGAGCTTTTCATATATATATATATATATATATATATATATATATATATATATATATATATATATATATATATATATATATATATGATTATTATCACTTTTGTAAGTGATTCATTTATCACACATTACGACAGGTGATTTCCAATGGCCTGGAAATAAAGTCGAAATTGGTCAACCTACACCCTGTCTCTTATTTTTCACCTGTGGTAATGTATTATATATATATATATATATATATATATATATATATATATATATATATATATATATATATATATATATATATATATATATATATATATATATATATATATATATATATATATACATAATAATATAAATATATATATATATATATATATATATATATATATACATTCTTACAAATATTGTGCTGTTCCACCTCTCTTCTTTGATTTGGTAGAAATATAATCAAAACCAAAAGAAAAGAAAAAGAAACAAAGATAAGACAGCACCAAGAAAAAGCTGACTCTGTGAACACAGGAAGGAGAGCTGGCTGTTTGTTGTGTTTAAAAAACCAACCGTCTTAGCGGCTTATAAGTTTAGCTTAGGGACCTATCCAATGGGGATGGTTTTACCAGGGCCACCTTTAGTTAGGGTGTCCCTTAACCTCATTTTTCTCTGAATTGTGTATCAGCGAGGTTTTGTCATTTTTCAGACTGTCCGCAAGCCACAAAAGGGTGGTTGTTTACAGCAAGCAAACCCCCTATGCATATTCGACCCAGGTCAGAGAGAGAGCACAAGCGTTGGTGCTCCCTCTCCCTTTCCTTTGTCTTTTCTAACTTAATGGAACAAATGATAATCACGTCAACAGCCCCCTGGCGTCAGATGCAAGTGTGTGCAAGTCATCTGCGAAAGGTAAGTCTGAGGATAACAATTATTCACCGTTCTTCTGTTATCTCTCCCACTGTATTTCTGGGTTAATTTCTCTCTTCTCAGTCACTGACTTAAGAATCCTGGTGAAACCATATTCCCTTTATGAAGTCGCTTATATGAAGCACAATTAGTGTTGTCTAGTAAGATTGCATAAAGTATCCTCTGTGGTGTTAACATAATATTCTCGATTTAAGATACACCCCTTGCAGTAATTAAGGATTAGTGGGAGGATGTCTAAGTAACAGTCAGACACACCTTGGAACCTGGTCATACTTTTGTTTGGAGGAGGAATAGCCGTAAAGTACTAGGGAACCACTTCTAAGAGCATTACTAGAGTGATCAGCTGTTGCATTATAACCTAAAGTGGGAGAAATATTATTGTGTCCGAAGGGGGACGAATTGGGGAGCTGTTATTGGCTCATGTAGATTTCCTCACTTTAAACAATTTACTTTGTTGGACTAGGTGGTTGATCAATGGGGTTATTTATTTCATTTGTTCCAGAGTAAAGCAAAATATTCAGTAACCTAGTTCCAACTGGCGACCGAATCTAATTAAGTTAATTACATGTCTTATGGGGTAAATTTGGCCTAATTGATGGGATTACATGGGTCTTAGGTAAAGCAAGGCTGTATAAATCACAGTAATTAATGATTAAACTCATCTGCCAAATAACCCACATGACAGTGGCGACCTTGCGACCTCTAATAAATTCACAGAGACAAAGAATTTGAAATCAAATTGACTACAAATTAATTTCAAAGGTAGAAAGTCAGATCATATTAATTTCATGCTAAATTCTTCCAAACAAGGATACAGGCCAAGGTAAGTAGTAGTAAGAATACCATTTTTATAACAATTAGCATAGGTAGGGAAGTGTGTATTAAATGAGAGCAGGTATAATTTACAATTTACAAAGTTTAAGGAAACCATTACCACGTTCGGACAGCGCCAGCCAGGCCCACTGTGTAAGTTACCAAGTTGAGAATTAATATTTGCTAGTCACCAGCCAATGATTAATGCATGATATTAATCTTTGAACTAGTTAGCTATTGCATGACAGTACTGGGAGGACGTGTGCCTAGCATTTCTCTCATAGGATAGGACGGACACATTTACGCAAGTCCATAGGATTTCTTGCAAAACAGCAACCGTTCATCTCTACAGAGAAGACCACCGACTGAGCATTACGAAGGAAATTACTTTCCCTAGTGCTGATTCATATCGAGTTTCCTTGCTATTAATATCGCAAAGCAACAGTAACGGTGTTAATTTCATAATTTGCATTTTCAATTAACTTAAATTCAGGCCAGTAAGGACGTCATGGGTCCATTCCTTTGTGTCCTGAATGGCCCCGTAGTAAGCATGGCGGATGCTGGTAGAGTTTAATTCAGCGCAAGAAAAGAGAAAAAAGCGATAATTATAGTAAATTTGCTTTCCATCTTCATAACTTAAAATAACTTGAATTGTTGGTATATTAACCTAAAACTTGTATTCCCACCATCTCGAGGCACAGCCACTTTGACTAGCGTGCCGCCCCAAGAAGAAGAACCACCTTCTGCCTACCAATATGGTCAACGAAAAGGACGCATACGCAACAGTCATTGGCTTAGTCCTCTCTCTCCACGAAAGGACAGCCAGCAATGAGGTCCTCCCTCTGCTCGAAGGGACATTCAGGAGAAACAGTACCGGTGTAGGACATGCAAGAGGACAGGCCATTCCACTAGTTGGGAGGGCTGCCCACATAAGCATCTCCCAGCAGATGCTCCCGATCAAGACTCTGAGGGGCTCTGACCTCCAGCTGGGGCAGGAATCTCTGTCTCAGCCCAACTCAAGCCATCCGTGAGGTATTGCACCTCCGGACCCCTTGTCAGGCATGCATGACCCTCAATCGCTGCCAGTGCCACTTGCGAGCGCTGAGCAGTGCCACTCTTCGTCTGTCTCGGATGTTGAGTCACCACTCGACGAGGACCCTGCGCCAGAACCAGATCATGAGGCGGATCCTCCTCTGGGAGATCCAGGATCCATCACAGCGCTAATCCTAGCAACCTGTGAGCCTCCGGCACCCAACACTTCTTCCTCACCAAATCTGTCCCAAGAGGATGAACCCCTGGTGGACCAACCTGCTACACCATCTCTGGGAGACCAGAACTGGGCCCCCAGATGCGGAGGTCGAGACCGCTCTTGCTCCGGTTGTTGCAGCAGCTGGAGTCAGGAGCCTTCTTGTAGCCTATGAGGTTGCCCCTGACCTCGTGCCCACTAGCCCTTCTGGCTTTTCCCCAGAGTCAGTGCCTCATCATCTCCTAGGACTGACATAGATAGGCCTTGGAGGAACCCAAAGAAGAAGAAGAAGAAGAAGGGGCGGAAGAGAGCCAAATAGTTGCCTGAGCCATGAGCTCGTCCTGGCACTCGTGCCCCCTTGGCACAGTGCCTTTTCATCTTAGAGTGATCCTGCCCAGAGGAGGTAGCCAGCGTGATCTCTATCATACTAACAGCCTAGATCAGACTGAGTACATCATAGCTGTAACCTTGTCACTTACTGTACACCTTACAATGAGCCTCAGTATCCACGTAAGTATATTGTAATTGCAAAACTAGCTATCCTAACTATTGTGAAGAGAGCCATTGAGCTCATGACATGCATGGCATAATACCTCAGTTGAGGCAAGCATTTATCATATGAGTCAAACCTCATGTACAGAATGCAGGTTACCTTTCTGTTTACTGTGATTACAAATTATTGTGTAAGACATTGTATACCTGTAAGAGTGTAACTTAGCTAGTTCATTGTCCTGTACGTTGGTGCTACGGCTGTGTTCTAATAGGTTATGTCATAGGAGATACCATTGTATGTACCATTTGGCTAGGTCTGAACATCACGATCATAAGAGGTAGTACATAATTACCGTAAGCACCTTTAGGTAGTGTTAGGAGTCTGTAGAAGTAAGTGATTAACAGCTCATATCCCTTTCTAGAGTCAGGTAGATCCTTAGCTAGTTGGATTGCAAAGGGATTAATCTGTTCAAGGGAAAAGGGTAAAGTAGTCGAGGCAAACAGCTTGCTTAGCACAGACCTTCACACCTGAAAGGGAGTGAAGGCCTATTTAAAGGGGGGAGCTGTTACAAATATTACGCTGTTCAACCTCTCTTCTTTGATTGGTAGGAATATAATCAAAACCAAAAGAAAAGAAAAAGAAACAAAGACAAGATAGCACTAAGGAAAACCTTCCTCCGTGAACGCAGGGAGGAAAGCTGGCTGTTTGTTGTGTTCAAAAACCAACCGTCTTAGCAGCTTATAAGTCTAGCTTAGGGACCTATCCAACAGGGATGGTTTTACCAGGGTCACCTTTAGTTAGGGTATCCCTTTACCTCATTTTTCTCTGAACTGTGTATCAGAGAGGTTTTGTCATTTTTCAGACTGCCCGCAAGCTACGAAAAAGTGGTTGTTTACAGCAAGCAACCCCCCTACGCATATTCGACCCAGGTCAGAGAGTCTAGCGGTCACGAGGAGAGCACAATATCATAGAAAACTCTTGCCCAACATTATAGATGTCATTGCAAATATGGTTCAAGTGCACAGTAGTATATAAGACATTACAAATCCTGTTTTTTGTAATAAATGAAATATATGGTAAATAAAGAGAGAATAAGTCTTGGTTTCAAGCAAACCTGATTTGGCATTTAAGATGGTTCGAGTTATATGCACTCAGTAATACAGATGACCTTGTAAATTCCTTTTTCAAGCAATAAATATATGACTATTAATGCAACTGGGAACCAAATATGTGAGATAAGTTTTAGTTCTCAAGCCGATTTGAATCATATCCGGTATGGTTCAAGATACCGGTCCTGGTTGTTTCGGCCGTAAGTCACTTTAGGCCATAACATCCAAAACAATGTAAGACGTTATGTTTATGGTATTTACCGTTATGTTTATGGTATTTATCATTATTATTTCATGTTTTACGTGCATCCCCAAGGGGCTGGTACTAAACACGGCGCCCATTTGCACGTAAACGTGCTTACGGCCGAAACTACCCGAATGCCAAGATACAAGCCAGTGCGGAAAGGTTTTTTTTTTCTCCCCATGTCTGCCTCAAGTAAAACTTCACACTGCAGTATAGATGACATTGATGATCACTATTTCACATAATACAAATTAATTTTTATATAACTGCCAAGTGAATTAGAAAATAAATCTCGTCCGTCCAGTGGGTTTGAACTTAACAAGTGTTTTAAGATAAGGTTGTTAGCCCACCCATTTTTTTGCGTATAATGCATGCTTCTGCCTAAATTTTTTATTCTTATTTGTCATTGTAAAATCTCGCAGTAACGCCATGAGACTGAAAGACTGAAAAATAAACCTCACCCAATTCCCATTTTTTTTTTATTCACTTCGTATTCCCTATGGTTGCAGAGAGAGCTAAGTTTTTTTTTTTTTTAATTTGCTTCTCAAATTTTGGTTTGGACTGAGATATTTCTTGTGAACTGGGATATTTCTTACCAGACTTTGCATGTGACTTGGTTCGTTAATATTTTCTAAAATTATTTAATGTAACAGAATTTTTTTGTTTCAGCTTTTTGTTAACAAACTTTTCATGTAGAGTTCTTAAACTAATGAAAAATGTATTTTTATTACTGTATGATAACAGTTTTATCGATAAAAGAGGCCTAATACTTTGATGTGTTTTAGTGACAAACAGTGAAGAGCAATCCTCTTAATAAACTTCTAGTAGTTACTGTTAAAATGTTAGAGGATGAGATCTATAACAGAAAACGAAACGCTTTTCTGGGTGACTCATCCAAACGGTAGTTTAGTCCATTTATTGATGATTTTCACTTCGGTAGCTCAATTATTAGGTAATTCTGTTTTTATCTGCATGTATTGTCCAATTTTTGGAATGTTAAGTTATTGTCTGTGACCATGGATTACTTCAGTATTTTTTTCAAAGGTCACTTTTTTTTTTTTAACTTCAAATAATGAGGCATGGTAAGACTCGTTTCCATGTCAATAGGTGTGCTTGTGTTAATCAATTTACTCGGATTTTAACGTTCCTTATACTCTTTCAAATGAAAATTAAATTATTAGTATAATGGTTGAATGGCTGGAGTCACCCAATAAGAATTTTTTACCGATATTTGCCCTTAAAAATTGTTCATGAAGAATTCAATCTAATTGAGCCTAAATTGTAAGCATATGAACGGTACGCAAAACATCGTAATGCGCACTCTCATATATGCATGATATGTTTGCTTCTTTCATATTTTTTTAGTAGGTAGTATGGCTTTCATTTATGATTAAACAGTTGCTGAAATGGATATAATGATTTTTTAAAGTTTCTTTCGTTCCTTATTAGATTTATATATAATTTCTGAACTTGCTCTGTTGCACTTTGTTCTGTCTATTTTACAATACATGTAAAGATGAAGTCTGCCGTACGTTAATAGTTAACTGAAACTAACAACAATATTATCAGTAGTATTAGTAGTGGTGATGAAAAGTAGTTTACCAAGATTGTCAAGTTAGTGATGATAAAAAGTAATTTCCGAATATATTACGAGTTTTATGCAAACAATACAGGATGTTATTAGGTAAGGGTTACATTACAGATTACCCTAAAGTGTACTTCAAGCGACTTATTTGTGGAAACTATAGTAATAAAATTCAAGCTGTGAGTCCATGCATATGTTGCCTAGATTGCATCAGGATAATTGTATACAAAAATGACGTTTCCTGCTATGAGATAAGTGAGCCATAGGACTTTAAATATTTTCTTCATTTTTTAGTTCCTGTTTCTTATAACCTTACTTTCTTCGAGAGGAGTTTCCGTCATTCTCATTGGCTAAGCTTCATTCCTCATCCTTTCCTCTTTTGAAAAAGAAAGGTCTTAATTTAACGCAGATATCTGTGCAGCTTTGGGTTATTTTTTCATTTCTGTTCCTTTTATGTTTTAGTGTTCCATTGCATCAAATAACACGTATAATGTTGATCGCCGCATCTAAGCTATCATAAATCCCCTTTCCTTTTCCCCTAAAGGTCATCGCATTCCCCTGTCTAATTCGCCTTCGATTGACCTTTCCAGCTTCCGGCAAAGGCCAAAGCTTTGGGGAGTTTATTGCTCTTTGCTTTAAGCCTGGTGTTGCATTAACTGTTGATGCTTCCCTCCACTGAGAGTCGGATATTTTCTCCAAGGTTTCTGAAGAGAATTTCATAAATTGGTTGCAAAACTGTTTTCGTGGCGCCTTCACCCAACTTAATTTCATCCAAACGGTTTTAAGCATTTTTTAAAGGCCTCGAGAATACCGGACCCTTGTTACGTCATGTGGAGTTTCATTATCATCGCTAGATGATAATACACATCCCAGTTTAAATGCTTCCCACTGGAGAGAGAGAGAGAGAGAGAGAGAGAGAGAGAGAGAGAGAGAGAGAGAGAGAGAGAGAGAGAGGGGATGGTTAAATGATTGTATCACAGGTGATTTATAATGAATTCCAGAAAATGAACTGTTAGATTATTAGAAGCAGACGTCCATAAATATGTTAATGGCCATGATTAGCATAAATGACATTACCCTACCCAAGGGAGATGAGTTAATTTGCTTGAATAATTACCCAAATAATTATTCTCTTATTGACGCAGAGTATCCCACGTCGAAACAGGGCGAGGCACATGGTATCGAACTCAACTTGAAATATGTGTATATTAGCAGCCGTGAGGCAATGCGTTTTTAAACGATGGAAACTGGTTGATATAGGAGGTACGTGATCTCATAATCCCATGTTTAAAGTAAGCTGCCCAAGGTCATCTTGAAACAACTCATTGTGGGGTAATACTTAATGAGTTATTTTCCAAGGAGTAAAGTTTTTGGGGATTAACTCATTGAGGAGTAAATACAGAATAACTCCATAACTCAGGGCGTGCCTCGCAAGATTAAATCGTTAAGGAGCAATTCTTTAAAGGAGTAACTTTTCTGGATTAACTCATCAATGAGTGACTCCTTGTTCAACTCATTAAGGACGAACTCTTTAAGGACTAACTCCATAAATAACTTACTTCATAACCAATTTGTCGTCGCCTCGCAGAGTTTTTACAAGATAAAACTTGCATTGTTATACGAATTTAATTTACAAATATCGTTATCAGCTGATAAAAAAAAATGAACACTTATGACCGCCAGCCTTCTTCTCTTCTACTGGATTAATTTTCTTTAGTCATCCCACTCCCATCCAATCCAGCCAACTCCTACAAAAATGCCCATACGTTGCCACCTCATTTAGACGGGATACTGGCTTTTATTCTCCTCCCTTCAAGCATAACGCTTTTAATTATCCACCTAGACTTCAGTCCTTTTGCAATGGGTACAGCAAAGCATCATTTTAATTATCTTCACAGTAACTATGCTGCAGCTGGCGCTAACGAATTAACTTGTAAGTCCATTACATGGGTAACTCTTTCGAAAACAGAGAGCGAAGATTACTGTTATTTTGCTCTTTTTCATTTGTTTTTATATGTCATTTCGTATGGTTTTAAATGTCAAACTTATTACAGAAGTAATCACTTGAAGCATAGATGACAGTGATGTCATTTCGTTTCGAATAGCAAGCTTATTATGAAAGCAGCATTTTTAAATATGAACAACGAAAATAACAAATTGTGCTCTGCACCATCTATTTTCAAACGTCAAATTCGCATTGTATATTACAACTTACTCTTTTAAAGACAAAAGACGAAGATAACTACACCTATGTGCTTTTAATTACCTCTGTTAAGGATGTTTTCTCTGGTTCTTTATTTCTCTGTCTGTTTATCTTTCTTTTGTTAGACAGTTTACGTGAAATCTTAGGCGTACATTTTGATGAAATTTTGATCGAAGGTTGGGCCAGCAACTGCCGACAAATGCCTACTGTTCAGAAAAGATAGAAATGTAACCTTTTGTAATGAATTCTCAGCCTTGGAGGTGGGGGGTGAGTGTGTTTGTCCAGTATCAGAAGTAAAACCCTTCACACGAATAACCCTTTCACGTACAGAAAAGATAGCTAAAATCAAGGTCTAGACCTTGGCTAAAATTATGCTCCTCCCTGTAGGAGGGTAATGACGTCAGTAAACCTCACGTGGTCCACTGCTGGCGTTACCAAAGGGTGTTTGCAGCGTCCTTTCGACCCCTAGCTGAACCCACAGTTCAACCTTATACTTCACCTCCTATTCCCGCTTGCTGCCATCAATTGTGCTGCCCAAACTCTTTCTTAATTATTACTTATTAATGCAACTGGAGGGTTCTCTCCCAGTTCCACCTTTAGACCCTTGGATTTCATCTCCTTCGTTTTCTAGATCTCTTTGTCTTTCTATCCAACCACTCCATCCCCTCTTTTCATTTCCTTAAGCGCCGAATGGTCGAAAGCGCCCCAGTGCTTGGCTTGACAGTCTAAATTTCATAAGGTAAAATAAAATAAAATTACATTTTCCTTCTTTTAATCATTTTTGAGTCAAAAGAGAGAAATGTTGGCGTTGGGGGCCAGTGGTAGCGATGACTCGGGATTCTTACTTTTCATGCATTTTCCGCCACGTTCCGCTTTCCGCTCATATCACCGCGTGAGAATATTACAGAGAGAGAGAGAGAGAGAGAGAGAGAGAGAGAGAGAGAGAGAGAGAGATCGTGCGTCCCTTTTTCCTCTTAACGCTTGGCTTGTGCTAGAAAATTCGAACGTTAAAATTTTAATTTTTGTGGTAGGGAAACTCGAAGGTTAAAAATGTAGTGGTTTGCTTTAAGAAAACTCGAACTATAAAAAAAATTAATTAGGAGGTTGAGAATACTGTAAATATTTTTTTTTTAGCTCCTGTCACAAAAAATTGATGGCTCGCGTTAAAAAAAATGCAGACGAAATACTTTGACGGTTTATACTGGGAAAATTTGGACTTTTAAACCTTAATGTTGAAAGTTTTATCATAGATGTCATCACACTTCTGATGATTATCATTAGCGTTTGAAAAAAGTATCCTACATGAAAAGTGCAGTTTTATAACTTGTAAATGGTATAAAAGGTTATATTACTGTTGGTTCCTTTTACATCACTGAAGTTCAAAGTGAATTTTATATTCTGACAGTTCAAATTATTATTATTATCAATATAAAAATCCACAGAGCCAAAAAAAAAGATAGTTGTTGCGATATACCTGAAATTAGTCCGAAGGTTAATCATATTTAATCCAAACCGTTGGTTTGAACGTTTAGACCAAACCATTGTCAAAATTAGAATACGAATTCTTTGTAATGAAAAATAGATGATGGGCGCAAATTAAATTTTTTTTGATAAATTTTCTGTACACATATAATAGCAACAACGACAAAAATAAAGAAATGAAGAATTCAACAATTGGTTAAAAATATAGAAAAATAACGACGATGAAACTGAACAAGTAAAGAAGACCGATGTAAAATCCAGCTATCGCATTTCCGTAGAAAAATATACCCAGTATCATGAAATAAATAGTATAGATCAAGTAGCAACCGAGGAAATAGACGGAAAAGTTGAAGAGAAACAACTGAATGAAAATAGGATTCTGAGACTCCGCCGCCATCCGCGTAGTTCGTAACCTCGGCGAAAGAGCTGGGCGCTGTTCACTTTGTATTTTTACCCGCCTTTTTCTCCTTCTCTTCCTTTTCCCCAGTTTCTCATGAATTTAAATAACCCTGATTAAGGCCAAGATTTCAAAATGGCTTTTGTTTTGAATTCTCTATTATCTCCGCTTTCTTTTTATTTTTCCTAGCCTTGTTTAAAGACTAGAATTAGCCTCACAGGAAATTCGATGGGATTGGTGGGGGTGGGGGCCGGGGTAGAGGGAGTCCAGGGGGACCGGGTATGTAATAGGAGTACTGTAGTTTTCCTAATGATTGACTGGATGTTATGTTAGCTAAAACAAATCATTTGTTTCCGTGTATGCGTGTCTGTCAGTTTCAGATATATATATTTAATTCCTATGGTGGGTTTTGGCGTTGCATTGCCGCTTGCTCTTTTGGAAGCTCCTGTAATGATTTTATATAAAATTTTCTCGCTCAATAATTGCAATCAATTTGCTCAAGCAGATAATCGGTGGATGTGTGTCAGTTATTGATGCATACTAAATTACTCATTCTGTTGACCCTCGGGCCTCATTATGACTCCGTGCTGGTCGGGCAAACCAACTAAGGTTTCTTTTACGTTACTGCAATTTTTTTTCCATTCTGCGTTCAACCCTTCTCTCGTATCCTAGCTTGAGACAAGCATTAGTATAAAAACTAAAGGCAGGAGTCGTCGGTTACCTATACGTAGGCAATCTTTTTGTTTTCCTGTTATTAATTGATGTTTAAAACGTGCACACTAGCATATGTAATAGTAACTAAGACCACAGACTCGCTGACCAGACCGAATAGAATGCGCATTGTGTAAAAAAGAGAAGTGACGGAGGAGGGGGATAGGGGAAAGGGGGAGGGGGTAGGGGTGATGACACGGCGGCGACGTCTGTGCATATGACACTGGTCCACGAATGTGTTTACTGTGCCTTTGCATGTATAACTGCTTGAGTGTTTGTAACTTGTGCGTGTGTGAGGATTTGGGTGCATACTTGTTAACCTGTATGCTGCCGATAGTTGAAATGCATTCGATTTGCTATAGATGCCATGTGCATATCAGACCATAAGCAAGAGGCTAGTTAATAATACCCGAATTGGCTATTTATTTCCGACAATAACAACAGTTCGTAACCTTATTGTAGATGTAATAATGATAATACCGCGAAACAATAAAAACCTCAACTACTACCACAGCTGTTACTACCAATAATAATAATAGCGATAATCAGATAAGCATATTCTAAGCTACGTCAAACATATAGCATATATAAAAGAAGAGCAAAAAAGATATAATTTTATTTAACCATTAACAAATGAAACTCATTCCAGGTAACCATTAACATATGGGCCTAATTGATAGCTGCTCTTGATTATCATTTTAAGTCTCAATAGCATCGCCATTCCTTCCCCATCCATTTTGGTGACGTCACTGGCACTTTTCCTCGGGTTGAAATAGACCTTTATTATTGATGGTTGTCCTCTATTCTGTGCTCTTTCTCATAACAAAATATGCGTTAGAAGAGAGGATTAGCTCCTTTCTAAAACTCCTTCAGAGACTATTTATGTGGGAGACAAACAGGTGTTATATTTATTACATGTATTACTTCTTTTATGATTGATAAGTTCCTCGTTGGACTGGTCGGTACCGTTCTCGGCTAGCACTCTACAGGGCCGGCGTTCGAATCTCCGGCCGGCCAATGAAGAATTAGAGGAATTTATTTCTGGTGATAGAAATTCATTTCTCGGTATAATGTGGTTCGGATTCCACAATAAACTGTAGGTCCCGTTGCTAGGTAACCAATTGGTTCTTAGCCACGTAAAATAAGTCTAATCCTTCGGGCCAGCCCTAGGAGAGCTGTTAACCAGCTCAGTGGTCTGGTTATACTAAGATATACTTTTTTTTGTGCTCTTTCTCATAACAAAATATGCAGAAGAAGAAAGGATTAGCTCCTTTCTAAAACTCCTTCAGAGACTATTTATGTGGGAAACAAACAGGTGTTATATTTATTACATGTATTACTTCTTTTATGAATGATAAGAAAAAAGTAATGTAGGACTATTATTCATGATCATGTTCTTACCAAGGAACACCTTTCATAAAGCTCTTTCCAAAAGACATGACTGACTTGCCTTCCTGCGTCTAGAAAAGTTATTCACAGATTGGAAAATACATCCACCATTTGCGTTTTCATCTTCATCCATAACGTTGTGTTCTACCCATTTTTAATTTATTAAGTAGGGTGCTGTATTTACATATTTTTATTTGAGAGAGTCTCGGGGTTCTTACCTTGCATTTCTTATTATATACATCTACACATCCAATACAAA
>NC_089784.1:14658003-14675503 GCF_040412425.1 Macrobrachium rosenbergii | reverse complement strand
TGCTAGAAAAATGAAATTTTTGAAAATATATGGCTACCCCATCCCATCTTCATGGGAGGCGCGTGGAAATTTACGAAGAATAAAAAATTGCTACCTTAAATCTAGTCAAGCATCTACAGCGCCCCATAACCTTAGTTCTTATAGACAATTTTCATACTCTCAATTACCATATGAGATTTTGTGTTCATTATGTTCAAGAATAAAGCATTTAAATTTATTTGGATCCTTCACGAGAACGATAACAAACAACGCATAAATTTAGGGTTTGCGGATGAATTCATTTCTCTTGTGTTCACCTTCGAGAGAGTCAACTCAAGGTCGTACATTTTGTTTTCAGAACCGTGGCCTTTTATGACATAAATTATAAATAATTCCCAAGGAGTAATCATATTTAAGTATCAGTTCGTTGAAATAGATAAGTTAATTGATCGATATAGTATTTTCTGACATTTTAACATCAATGATCACTGATGCTGGCATCATTATTTTGTGACGCAATTGAAATTTTAAAGAAGCAGCATTTCTGAGAATATTTAAATAAGGTAAAAGGCAGAGAGAGAGAGAGAGAGAGAGAGAGAGAGAGAGAGAGAGAGAGAGAGAGAGAGAGAGAGAGAGTCTTAATTTTATGGCTCGCGTTTTCAACCACTGAATTATAACTTACTCACTGATCTTAATGAGAAAAATATTATCATTTTTATGGTCATGTATAACTTGTAAAAATAGTACCATATAATTATTTTAATTCAGGAACTTCTGGATCGAAAACATTTCTGTTTTCCCACTGTGGACGTGGTTCAGAATGCAAAATCCTTCTAATTACATATATGTCTGTTGTGATTTATAATACATTTATTCATTTACTCACGTGTGAACGATAAGAGGTTGCAGGTTTAACATCCGTCCAATTTTCCAATCACCAAACAAAACCTCCAAAAGCCAACGATAGATCGAGGTACCGGTTGTAGAAACAGCAAATAACGCATATGAAATGTAGAAAACAGCTATGAATAAACAGCAGATACAAATATGAACAACAATAACAGTAGTGATGATAATAATGATGACAATAATAATAACTAGGCAACACTGTGCAAAGTAACACCCCTCAAGGCTACCCAGTTTCCTGCCGCCCGATCCACATCCGGATTACACCAATATCTGATATGGACTGGTCCTTGGGCCGCGTTTGACCTTCGAAGTACACTAAAGAAAAATCTCTCTTGACTCACTGAAAACTCAGATTAAAAACAAACTAACTAACCGGTAAGTGAATGTGGAGATATGAGCACCTCTCGGAGCAAGGAATAATAAATTAAAAAGGCTAAAAATGAGGTTGCGTTGGCGCTTAAAACAGGTGTTATATTAATCGCACACGTAGATTGGGGATCATATACATGGAAGCAGTTTAACCCTGTTCTATTTATATAAACATCACATCATGCGTTGTTTCATGAAGAATCACTCTACACACACACACACACACACACACACACACACACACACACACACACACACATATATATATATATATATATATAATGTGTGTATCTGTATATTTATCTATATATATATATATATATATATATATATATATATATATATATATATATATATATATATATATATATATATATATGACTGAATGTAAAGGAATTTGGGGAGAGAGAGAGAGAGAGAGAGAGAGGGAGAGAGAGATATCCATGGCAAATGAAGTGCTTGTAGTACTCAAGGTTACATACACAGACACACACACATATATATACAGTATATGTGTGTGTTTATATAATATATATATATATATATATATTATATATATAAACACACACACATAAATACTGTATATATTATATTTATGTGTGTGTGTGTCTATGTATGTGTGTGCGTGTAACCTTGAGTACTACAAGCACCTCATTTGCCATGGATACCTCTCTCTCCCTCTCTCCCCACTTCCTTTACATTCAGTCAAGATACCTTCCCACAATAAAAGAACAGTCGTCATTATTCAAGAAAGATCCTAAACTGACGATAAAAAGATCCTTCACCTCGCATCTCAAAGGGCTTGACTCGCCTTCAGGTGTCTCCCGAAGGACAATCTTCTTATCTGTGTTTCCTCGTCAAGAACTTCCACGGATGTAGCAGATCAAATCACGTGACATTTGCTTCTCCCACAAATCTTAACAATATCTCAGTGACTTTTTCACGCACGCACATACAGACACACACACATATATAAATATGTATATATGTACACATATTTATATGCATATATATATGTATGTATATATAATATATAAGCTGCTTTGTTGTCTGTGCAAATGTTCTCTCTCTCTCTCTCTCTCTCTCTCTCTCTCTCTCTCTCTCTCTCTCTCTCTCTCTCTCTCTTGTATATGTATATATATATATATATATATATATATATATATATATATATTTATACACAGTATATATGTACTGTATATATATATGTGTGTGTGTGTGTATATATATAATATAATATATGTATGTATGTATCTGTCTATCTATATATACATATATATATATGTGTGTGTATGTATGTATGTATGTATGTAAGCGTATAAATTACAAGCGGTGTATCAAATGCGTCCGTATTACGTTTGAATATTCACTTAGCCTTATATTATCATGTTATTATTATTCTTGTATCAGATTCTGTATCATTTATCCTATGTTTTAAGAGGTATCTTCAGAATGAGAAAATTAAGTGCGAAAATATGTTTATATTTTGCCTCATGTTTAGCGACCGACTGTTACAAGATACAGTTACTAAGATTGCATGAAATTTCAGGTTTCACTCGTAAAGCATTAATTGTTTTTCTTGAACCGATCGTGAGGCTCATTTATTAAAGTTTTAGGATTTCATTTTAATTTTTAGTTTTCTGTAAAAGAGAAGTATTGAGATGGCTACTTGTCTGTCCGTCGGCACTTTTTTCTGTCCGCCCTCAGATCTTAAAAACTACTGAGGCGAATAGGGCTGTAAACTGGAATGTTGATCATCCACCCTCCAATCATCAAACATACCAAACTGCAGTCCTCTAGCCTCAGTAGTTTTTATTCTACTTAAGGTTCAAGTTACCCATAATCGTGCGTCTGGCACCGCTATAGGTGCTAACAAACAGGCCACCACCGGGCCGTGGCTGAGAGTTTCATACAGCATTATTCGCTGAACAGAAAAATCGATTGCGCCGAAGAAACTTCTGCGCATGTTTTAGTTTTCTGTAAAAGAAAGCTATTGTGCTGGCTTTGTCTGTCCGTACTTTTCCTGCCCGCCCTCAGATCATAAAAGCTGCTGAGGCTAGAGGGCTGCAAATTGTTACGTTGATCATCCACCCTCCAATCATCAAACATACCAAACTGCAGCCCTCTAGCCTCAGTAGTTTTTATTTTATTTAAGGTTAAAGTTAGCCATAATCGTGCTTCTGGCAACGATATTGGATAGGCCACCACTGGGTCGTGGTTAAAGTTTCGTGGTCCGTGGCTCATACAGCATTATGTCGAGACCATCGGAAGATAGATCTATTTTCGGTGGCCTTGATTATATGCTGTAGCGGCTGTACAGAAACCTCGATTGCGCTGAAGAAAATTCGGCGCATTTTTTCTTGTTACCATTGTGTTATTCTTAACCATCGGAAATACCCTTTTTCCCGCGCTTGCCGTTTCTCTTATTGAATCGAATGCATTTGCAGCATTATCTCTCTCTCTCTCTCTCTCTCTCTCTCTCTCTCTCTCTCTCTCATTTGCGTAAATAAGACGGAGTAAAGGAAGTCGTTATCGAAATCCTATAACGAGTCTTTACAAAGACATCCGGGACCCAGAGAAAGGAGCACCAACA
The DNA here is from genome assembly GCF_040412425.1 of Macrobrachium rosenbergii. Classification (NCBI taxonomy): domain Eukaryota; kingdom Metazoa; phylum Arthropoda; class Malacostraca; order Decapoda; family Palaemonidae; genus Macrobrachium; species Macrobrachium rosenbergii. Next base: position 14,671,653 of record NC_089784.1, on the reverse strand, counting down.
AGCGGTAAACACCGATCAGGCCGACCATGGATCTGAAGACAGACCAGAACGAAGGAAGTGATTATCAATTTTATCTTCTGCTTCTTCTTCTTCCTTCTCTCATTCGCCTTGTTCATCCTGACTCGTCGTTTTTTTTTTCTTTTTTTTCCCTCCGCAACAACGCTTCCTTTGGCGACCGATTCCCACAGGTCCTTGCGGTTTGACTCCTGACCTTCGGGACTCTTGACTGTTCTTATAATAAGTATCCTGCCGGAGCTAAAAAGTCCTCGTGATCTTGCTCCGCCGACAGCTCACACATGTGCCAAAGGCGAGGGAAATACTTGCTGAAGTATATAGTGAGGAGTGACATTCGCAATAGAACATACACACCCACCCACAGGTATCTCTCTCTGTCTCTATCTATCTATCTATCTATCTATTTATATATATATATATATATATATATATATATATATATATATATATATATGTATATATACTATATATATATATATATATATATATATATATATATATATATATATATATATATATATATATATATATGTATATATGTATATATGTATATGTATGTATATATATAATGCAAGAATGTATTTCATCATGGATCTTTATATTCTCCCCATTGTTCCAACCACCCTTCTCAACCTCATGACTTCATATCCTATAAGCTTGTTTTGTGGTTTGCTTGCGACAACAATGACATCAACAGCACTAAAAATGGCAACTGTATATCTATGAACAAGCAGATGATAAGTTGAGAGCTTCCTAAAAAAAATACGAGCATAGATTCTGAAATACTAGCTTAGATCCTGCCTGAAGGGGGGACGGAAAAAGGCTATCAAAAATGGACAGTCTGCCTGCCAGGCATGTCTGTGTGTATGTGTGTGTGTCTGTGTGTGTATGTGTGTGTGGAGGGGCGAGGGGGCTGTTGTGGGGGATGCCTGTGAAGGGTAAAGTGAGCTGACGTCACAGCACGTGTTGTCCAGGAAGCCCTTCCTTTGGAGAATAATAATATTTAATTTTTTTGCACAATTTCCTTTTTCTCCAAATCATTATTTTAATACTAGCATTGAAAAATAATGATTGTTGTATGGTTCACATCACAACGATAATGACATCATTATAGCAAATTAAAAATCGGCGTTTTCCATTGTATAGCCATGTCTACATTGGTGAAGTTCGGGTATCATCCGTTTTGAAGGAATGATCATTATTACAGCTACTCGACCAGTTCGGTCGGGGTTTATAATTACAAATGTAATTATAGTGACCGACGCCTAATTGTTTCTGGCGGATCATACTGTTTTTTCATTGTTTAATTATTATTATTGTAGAACGAGCTTGCTGGCGCGCTACGCGAGCTGGAACCCGGCGCTGCTATCCTCCCCCAACCCCCCCATCCCTACCTACCCTGCCCCACCCGGGGTGGACAACCAGGTTTGCAGGAGGAGGGTGGCTGTGTTATGTCTCCCCTACTGTTACCAGGGGGAGGAGAAACAAGATCCACTCGGATTTTATTATTATAGATACCATACTAAGCTTCCTGCTTAATTGTAATTATTGGTCTCAACATGTATATTTTGCCATAGAAAGACTTAAACTTGGGTATACAAGGTAGACACATTTTCAGCTCAGTGGTCTGGTTAAACTAAGATATACTTAACTTGTAGATGCATGCATACGCGTCTTGGTCCGGCTACATTAGAAAGGGGCGAAGTTGTAGGGCCAGAAGCAGTGACTTCGGGGCATTCGTTGTCCTTTTCTTTCACATAAAACTTCAGTATACCAATATTTGTATGTTCTTTCTATGTTAAAGTTTCATTCGAGAGAGGGGAAATAATTCATTAAATAAATTTCATTTGTCTTTGACATGGAAATTTAATATGTGAACGTTAGTCTAAATACTATGTATAGATTAATTCAAAAGTCCACCGACATTCTCTAAAATTAGTTAGTGACCAATACTTCATACATGACAGCAATATAGGTTCTTTATATTGTAGGACTCATGAACATGTTGCCTTTTGGCTACACATTCCGGTTTTTACGATATATTTGAATAAAGAAGTGCTTTCTTTATTTTATTTTGGTAAAAATTGTCCGAAATTTGGATCTCTAGCTGTTACCTCTTAAGTTTGAAATAATAAACAATTTTTTATAAATGAAGGCCATTTGTGTTTAATTCTTCAGACTTATCCGTGTTTTCCTCATTGTTTATTCTGTAATTTGTATAGTGTTGACAGTTAATGGAACGGTCTATATCCGTATTCAGTGAAATATGCTTATGAGTTTAAGAGATCAATAACTTGTTCTCAAAATTTGACTATTTGCTCTGAGATTTTTTGTATTTGTCCCTTACGGGGTTATTTGGTCCGTGTCATATTTCTACAGTGATGGATTTGAATCTAGAGTTCATAGCAATATGAATCAGACTTAAGTCTCTACCTGTCTGTCTCACACACCCACCTTACACATACACTCATATCACAGTAGAGTGAATAGAAAGCTTTAACTTTGAACATCTCTCTCTCTCTCTCTCTCTCTCTCTCTCTCTCTCTCTCTCTCTCTCTCTCTCTCTCTTCTACATCACTAGACAGTGCGTGTCAATTTGCCTTATATTTCAACCCAATCTTTCGGTATAAAAGAGTTGGGAATATGGGTGAACAGCTGGTCCGGTCTCTCCAGCGTGTTGTAAAGTTATCCATTACCGCATGACATTTCCAGCTAGAGCTCGCCTTCCAGAAGAGGGCTGCGTGAACTTCTGACTGATGAAACTTTTAGATTCCATCTTATATTCTGGGAGGAATCAGGGATATTTTAAGCGGGAAAATAATTTTCTACCTTGAAGGTGAACAAGACGATTTAATGTAAGCATGTAGATGACCCTTGGTACTGATTACTTTTTTTTGTCAAATGGTGTTTAATGCTTACAACACAGATGTTTGAAAATTCGTTTTGCACGGTTTTGATATTGAAAATAAGTAAGAGAGAACCTGTTAACGCTATATATATATATATATATATATATATATATATATATATATATATATATATATATATATATATATATATATATATATATATATATATATATATATATATATATATATATATATATATATATATATATATATATATATATCATTTATGTTTCATACTTCAGCCACTTTAACTTAAGGCTGTCACTCTGACAATGATCCACTCTTCGTAAAGGTGATGGTTGCCGAAGATATTATAGTTATGGCAAAGTAAAATGTTTTGGACCATTTGTTCAAAACAAAGCGCGTGAGGCGATAGATAATAAGTTTTTTTTTATTTTATTTAGATATTATTTAAAGTTCTGCATTACAGCCTAACGAGTCATTCCTCAACTTGACCTAGCGTAGGGCTCCGCGTCCTATGTGCGAAAAAAGGCAGACAGGTTTAGCACTTCAGAATAAAGACCACCTAAAAATATTCATGAAAAAATATGGCCACTAACATAAGTCAATTTCTTGACAATATCAATACCTTGGTAACTACTCATTTCCGACGGACGTGGTATGGAAGAACAGTTGTTCAGAATGAGAAGATAAAAAAAAAATGACAATGCAGAAATAACAAGCAATTTTGGGCACTGCAAAATGATACTCAGACACGGCTATAGGTTTTGATGTTTTAACGGGGATTCCTACTAATATAGAGGCCTGTATCTCTCCCAAAATACTGTAATGACTAACGGAATCTGTTGATTTCCATTTGACTGAACTTTTCTTAATAAATAATTACTAGCTTATTGTCAAGATTTGGTTCCTTGCTTATGTCAGGAGAACGAGCTACATTTTTTGTTTATCATTTTCGGTTACCAGCATAGCACAAATAAACGAATCTTCGATGAGTGGTAGGACTGTTATAGAGAGTAAGTAGTCTAAAGGTAAAATAATAAAGAAACTGTACAGGCACCATCTAGACATTTTGCTAGTGTAAAAAATGGCACCCAGTCAAGAGGAGAGCATCATTGAAATGAGTTATTTGTATAAACTATGTCAAAGTGTTTTAACAAGAAAGAAAATGACGTGATTAATTGCCCTCTTTTGTACTGTTAACCAGAATGAAATGAATATAAAAACTTAGCTTTTGCACTTTTGTAAGCATTATGAAGTTCTAAAGTTCAGTGAGAGTGTGCATGATAGCAGAATGACGTAATACCCTTAAAAAAATGTTTCAGCATTTAGGTGGCATTCCAGGAATATCTGATCATGGTTAAATGTCATGGAAATGAAGCTTCTTTACATGTTTAAATTTTCGTTGAAATATAGCCCTCTTCTTTCGTGTGTCTCATGACATGCTGACCTTTTTACCTGCTTAAATATATATAGACGGTTGATAGTTAACTGATACCCGATTTTGTGTTGTGAAGAGCAGAGCACAGGCGACTGAAAAAGAAGAGGACCCACTAAAGTAATGCAAAGTTGCCTTAGGAATTCTGCTTTTTTTTGTCTATTTCTATTAACCTTGGGATATCTGGCTCTTTTTCTGCCTGGTTCTTCTAAAACTAACTATCAATGAAATTTTGAGGGTGTGCGAACTCTGATAATTCGGGAAAAATCTTTTTCCATTTGCTAAGCTCTTGGGAATAACCGGTCAAATTTATGAGGATTGTTTATTGGGAAAATTTTCAGCCCTTGCTGCTCCTGCTGGGAGTTCGTTAACCTTTAACCAGGCTGTACAAAGTCTTTGGCTGTAAATAATCAACATTGTTTAAAAGAATTTTGCTCCTCACGCAGATTTTGCTTGAATTTCTTAATTAGCTTCATGTGTTTCATACCTTTACGTAATTTTTCATTGATTTTGATACCTTTCTGGTCAAAACGCAGTAGATGTATTCTTGCCATTTTTTTTCTGACTTCACATACTCCTGAGTTTTTTTGCTTCACTTTTTTTTCACGTACTGTAGACTATGTATTATCGTGAAACTTACAAAATTTCGCTGTATAAGGATAAAGTAACATAAATCAGTTAATGGTTTGTCGAAAAACAATTTGATATCCTTATCATTATCCATGAATAGTAAGACTTTAGCGACAGAACTGAAGAATCGTAGACATTTAAACTCTCAATGAACGGTCGTGATATCTGCTTCTTATTAGACTAGCATGGCAAGGTAGCAGAGTTGCCTAATACCGTGAGAAGACTTCGCTTTAGAATTATAGCAAGTGTCATTCTCCCCCCCCCCCTCTCTCTCTCTCCCTCTCTCTCTCTCTTTCGAAAATAGTTTTTCGAGTACTTGCATGATTCCGTAAATTTTAAGAGTCTGTGACCTTAAACTTTGGGATTCGTTACTCACTGCTGTGATCTGTAGACTTCTTAACATACAGTAATATATATTGTTTTAACCGGCTAAAATTTTTCTTATATTGTTACTGTAATATGTTACCATATTTTGCTATTATCTGAGACGACCTATTCAATAATGCTTTACCCCTCGTGAAGATAAGGGCCTGAGTTATCATATCTCTTTTCTAGGAAAGAAAGGAGCGTTCGAGCATTTTACTACTCGAACGATTAAATTTTTGGGATTATAATACAGGAGAATGAAGAAATTTGGTGTCAAGAAGGAATGCATCATGTTCTTCCTTCATTCCAAAAGAATCTTTCCCACAACTGTGTTCATGAATTTGTGTCTTGCATTGTGACTTTCCATACGTCAAGGAATTCTAATGTAGTGTCTCCTCAAATAAGCATACCAAAAAAGAAAGGCTATGATGTTTGCTCTGTAAGCAATCCTGCTGAATTTCAAATCAATTACTTGGAAAATAATGGTAAAGAGCTCCGGCGAAAATAAAACCAAAAATGTTAGTAATCACAGTTTAGTCTCTCCCCAGTTGTAGACATAAAAAATGCAGTGACTTTTAATGTTTTACTTAGGACCTTTCACACACAGTTGGTAATGGCCGTTCATCGTGGTGAAAAACACTTTTATTTGCGTTTTATCTAATAGAAGTTAGTTACTTAATTATTAGTCTCCTAAATCCTAATGTTTTAGTATTAATTTATGAAAATCCTTCCTTTCTGAATCGATCTTACTGAATAATTCTAAAATTTGGGATCGAGTAAACCAGCAGCATCTCGCTGAAAAGGTCTAAAACGAATAAATACTGCAAACTAATTTCAAAGGTTTGAAGATCGCTGCCTTTTGTCAAAAGATAAAATCCCCATACCTGAAAGTTTGTAAGAAATTAGATTGATCTCCACCGATACCATGAACATCCATGATTTAAAGTTGGTAATGGTTGACCATGATGCTCTTGATTAAATTATCGATTTTTAATCTGGTACTTATCTAAACTCATCTCACGGAGTGATATTTGGAGAGGCATGTTATTTCTCTTACTGACATTCAGTCACAGAAAACAAATCTTGATTTTAAAAATGGTACTTCCGATCACCAAGTCGTATAGAAGAGGCCAGCAAGTCTAAAGGTTCCATAATCGATCCCTGACAACAAACCTTCGTATTTGTTGGTCGCGGTTTAAATGATGCCCATTCTTTGTCGCATTTCAATTTCAATCTACTGCCTGAAGTCCATATGCCGAAAAAGGTCAGCATCATACGTTTGTAATTAACAAGGGAATATACTTGATGATAACACGATCGCAGCACGATATTTAGATTCTGGTAATTCATCTCTTATATTCTCTAGATCTCTCTATCTTTCTGTTCGACCTCGCCTGCTCCCTCTTTTCATCGCCTTAAGAGCTGAATTGCCCAAAGTGCCCCAGTGCTGGGCTTGGCACCCCAGATTTCATGAAAGTCAATCTAATGTAAAGTAGGTCGAACAAAGCATTTCAAATCTTTCTATACTGTTTACAGAGTGGAGAATGAATGTAGGCGTTACTAATCAGTCTTCTGTCCTCAGGTCAGGAAAGTTTTATCTTCAAGGGTGACAGAGATCGTGTACCCTTGAGAGCAGAGATGTTTAGAAGTTTAGATGAAAAGGATGAGCGACTTTAGCTATCATGATATCATTTGTCATTTGATATTTTTTATTATTTAATAATTGGTCATAAACTTGGTCATTAACCATTCACGGGTTTTTAAAGATATTGCATGCCTATGACATTTAGAAATACAGCAGAAATGAGGAGTTTTGGTCGTTATAATAAGTATTATGTTATTTTCTCCTTTTACCGTTTGCCCGTCTGCCTAAGCACAAGCACACTACAAGGAAAACGAAGGCTATTACCTCGTAGGTTGGCCCAGTCCATTAGTAAATGGCTTCTCTAAAATGTTCATTTGTTTGTTTTGGTAGTTTTTGTTCCACACCTTTATTGTTAGTAAGAACACTGAAATGCTTACCAGATAAATCCATATGGTGCTTTTCTCTCTGGTAGGTCGGCTGGGCTCTTGGGCAGATGGATGCTGCAATGAATATTGATGGCTGTGACCCTGACCTAGCAACAGGAAACTTTTGTCAAGTGGAGGTGCCTGCATTCGTGAGTACCATTCGCATACTTGTATTTTACTGGGCGCATTTATTGTTTCTTTCTCTGTACTTATTTATGTTTGGTATTTATAAAGCTTCCTATGACCCGCAACGAATTGTATTCGTGAAATAAGACACTGTGAAGGCTTTTCAGGTCGGTGTTGCTCTTATAAACACGTTCCTCAGTTTTCTAACCCTCAGTTTTCTAATATTGTTGGCAAACTTTTCAATGTATTTTGATGGTGGTTCCGCAGTCCCGAGCGAACGTGAAAGTGACAGCTATTTAAAAAGCATGACTGGATAATAACATTCTATTTGGTGAACGAGAGAGAGAGAGAGAGAGAGATTGTGTAGCTTCTCCGATCAAGTAAGTAATGGGAAAGGATAAAAATACACATCGCAAACAGAGTTTAAAAATATGGAAGGATGTGGATTGCACTTTTAGGAGAAAATAAATGGATAGGAAAGACCCATCCATAGATACTCCCACCAGACGGACTGAGAGAGAGAGAGAGAGAGAGAGAGAGAGAGAGAGAGAGAGAGAGAGAGAGAGAGAGTTTATTCGTTTCTCTTTCAGTGACAGAGAAAAACAAACGGAATGTGTATGTTTACAAAAGTGCGAATCTCTTGTTGGTTTATTTTTGCTGTAAGTATGACAAGAGGTATTTTTTTTAAGAGACTACGATTCTTTGTACACCAGTCTAAAATGAATGTTTATATACTTTTGTATTTTCATTGCTGTTTTTGTATTGTTACTCTCCAGAAATTCTCCTCGGAGAGGTTTGCCTTCTATAGCCTCAAAAACAGATTTTGTGCATTAAGCAAAGGCTTACACAATGATATTTTTCCACGAAAAGATAGTTTAAAGCGGTGTGCATCAATTCTGAAATTCAAATGATTATTTTTACTTTAAAGGAAGCCACGTGCAGACAAGAAATTGGTTAGGTATCATGGTTCTAGCATTTGTATATTTTAATAGACGCTTTATGGACGTTTCAGTTGTTTAAACGAACAATAGATCGCCTTTTGTTTCGGCTTAAGCAGATAAGTTCCCCTATAGAAAAGGGGTTGTAAGCACTTCATTCAACCGGCGAAATTCTGTTCTTCCCCAACATATTTTCATAAAAGGAATTTAATCAGGTGTATAAAGGATCAGGGCTCTCCTTTTCGCCCGGTTCAGATCCCTCTCTTTGTAACCCCCTTGATGCTCAGAGTGGATTCAGGCTTCGCGGGTTTCTTCGCCTCTTGCGCCCGACATAATTTTCTTAATTCACCTCCTCTTGCTCCTCCTTCGCTCCTCTTACGAGCTCTTCCTTCTCTTCTTCTTCGTTGTTTGGCTCTGCAAAGCACACACCAGGGAAAATATCAGCCGTAGGAGAGGAGAAGAGCGGTGGGGGAGAGGAAGAATGAGATAAAGATTAGGCCGAGGGAGAGGGGGAGGAATGATAGCCGAAAAACACATACACAGTCTAACCTGAAAGGATGCTTAAGCGAGGGGAAAGAGGGGTTTAGGGAAAAATAGGTGAAATGTTTTTCAGAGAGGAAGAGGGGTCAGGAAGAGGGAAGAAGGAAACATAGTTGTTATTGGGAGCGAAAGGAAGATCTATGAAGCTTTCATGTTTCTCCTGCCTCACGTCTTGAAATGACTCCTTTCTCTTTACGTGGAAATATTCTATCATTTGCTTCGATTTGATTTAGTTCTGTTGTTATCATTGCCACATTTCATCTGTTATCTTTGATAAGAAATTCTAATGTGTGCGAATGCCATGTCTGGAAACTTTAGTGAATTTATATTGCATTTTGGAATTCTTTGTTTGGATATATTTAGTTAATTCTTTATTGAATTATAATCTCTCTCTCTCTCTCTCTCTCTCTCTCTCTCTCTCTCTCTCTCTCTCTCTCTCTCTCTCCCCTTGGTTAGGGCAATCTTATATAACCTCGGTTCATCTGAGATGTTTTCCTGCCTATCCATTTTTTATTATAAAAAAAACAGGGGTGCATGGCATAGCTTCCCAAAGCAAGCTACGTCCTTAAAGCTTAATGTGTTTTTGAACTTCTCTTGTTAAGTGGCCATAAATCCTCCTATTATTAAAAAGAGGGAGATTAAATGGTTTGATAAATACAGAAAAAGGAAGGAAATTCCACGTGACCAACTCATTTCAGATTCACTTGCCGTGTTATTTCTTATTATGTAGCATGGACAAGATATCACCTCAATATAATGCTTAACGTTTAAGGCAAACCCTGAGACTGGTCAGCCCCTGATAAATCTACCTTAAACAGAGCTACGTCCTTATAATAAGTAAAAAATTTTTCACCTGTTTAAAAGCGGCTTTAGTGATGTCTAGCTGATAAATCAGTCATCATTTTAACAGTGCTTTGGTTAGGCTGTCTGATAACATATAAGATTCGGTTCTATTCTGCTAAATGCATCCCTTTCAGTGACTTTTAAATTAACAAAACATCAAAAGCCTGGATATTGTAATAAATTTCCTTTCCGTTCGCATTGCCTTTTGCATATAAGAAAGGCATTAAACAAGTTAGGCCCTGGAAATTCTGAAGCAGTGACTTAAACCTACATCCTCCCTGTGACTACCTCTTTACTAATGAATACTGTTTTTAAGACATTCGCTATATAACTGCTGAAGAGAAAGACAAGACATTTCTTGAGCACCGGATCTGTAATCTTTATTCGAAGATAATAACGTCTATTGCGCGGCGGTCTGTTCAGAATGGAGTTTCCCCCGTCTGTTGACACATCTTCGGGACCCATCCTATTGAACACCGCGATCGACTGGGCAAATATTAGGTTACACGTCTGTAGTATTTCGATGTTTCAAGAGGAGCTGGTGTTTATTCGTAAGGATATTTTCCGAGTAATGTTTCGGGCGTGCTGTAGACGAGTTTCAGTTGTATTTTTGAGACGGTGGAAGAATTCGTGTTTACATATGGCACAAACAATCTCTTGGCAGTTTCCCTGTTGTTTATTGTTATGAGCAAATATATGCACACGCAAGAAAATACAGATATCTGGAAAATATGTTTGTGAAAACTTTTAGCTATATCGCTAGTGTCTTTCTTATCTATTTTCTTAAGATAAATGGGGAGGAGGTAGAGAAACAGAGAGAGAACATCAACATTTTTTATGACATACACAGGATCTGATGGCAAAGACAGTCAAACAATATATCCCCCTAATAATTATATTATGCTTTTTAGTATTTTCGCCGTTAATGTTTGACTTGAAACCTTTGCATATTGCTTGTATTGTTAGTCTATGGGGAACTGCATATTTTTAACTTTTATTTTCTTTTTTACTTCCCGTCAAAAGATCCATGATTAATTTTTGACGTATTAGTCAATCATAAATTTCAAATGTTCCGTTTATTCTGCCTGGTGTTTGGACCGTGTGATTAGATAATATTGTCATCTGATTTTATGTGTTGTTTATTTAGTATCGGTAGATAAGAAAATCATCCAGCTTTATGTGTATAACTCGCATTCAGAAAATTACCCGAGTCTTCATTTATATTTCATGCTTAGTTAATACGTTTCTGTGAATGCAACGTTTTCTCCTGACGCTGTCATGAAACATAATGAAAATCTAAACCAGTGAATTATTCACTCGATGGTTGAGGCGTAGTTTCGTCATCAGCGAACGCATCTAGAGTTCCGCGTTCCATATTCGACCAAGAATACGTAACGACCAAACTTTGGGACGAGAAATTATTTAAGGCTGCAATTATGAATTTGAATGTCATGTGAGTATGACATACGTCACGCGCTTTGCGGAAGTGACGCAGAGATGGCGTCGTGCATACTAAGGAGACGCGATGTTTTCCGAAGTTGTTACAAACAAAACCCTGTGTCACAAACCAATTACCTTTTGGCAGAAACAAAGACTTAATTACGACGGAGGCTAACACAAACAAAGTTATTGTCGGGACCCTGTTCCTCTGACGGCTTAACTTTATATATTCGGAAACTACAACTGACACCACTGTGGGTCTCTCTCTCTCTCTCTCTCTCTCTCTCTCTCTCTCTATTGTGGAGTTGTGATGATGACTTTGTCGTTATTTTCTTTTCTGAATGAGGAGACATTTGGTTCGTTTCCATTGTTGTTACATCACAGAAAGTAGTCTTTAACATATATTTATTTTCTCGTACCGTTAACCTTCCCGTTAATCAGAATGAAATTTCCCTTCCTCCCCCACCTTCATCTTTCTAGTTCGTTATCTATCAAGTATTTTCCCTCTCTTCTGTCAAGTTTCTTTTCCCCTCTCTCCCCTCCATCCTGGCTTTTCTGCTCCTCCCCTCGCCCGCCCCTCGTCGCCTCATTCATCCGTCTGCCTAACGCAGGCCAACTATTTTGACAAGACTCCGGTGTCCCCTCTCCATCCCCTAATCTCTCTTAGATCCCAAACCGCTATTTCCATCCCCTTCTCTCATCCTCACTTTTACTTCCCTAGTCTCTCATATGTACTCAGATTGTAAACAAACGGCGATGACGTGGGCCAGGCACTGCCAGAAGAAGAACCATTGGATTCTATTGGGCCGGTGTAAACAAATTTGGATTCTAGACTTTCTTCTGTAGTTCTTTTTCATCTGTTTAATACTGGAAGAGGTACAGGGCATATAAAGGTCTTTCACAGTTCTTTGTTCAGTGGCTGATGCGTTATGTCTATTGAAAGAAGAGAGACAGTCGCGGAGCTGTATTTCGATTTCCTTTATATTTTTTACAGTCACTGTTATTTTTGATGTTTATAGAAAGAAGAGCTACAGGGTGTCTCAAAGAGCCTTATACTTCTATATCCTGTCACTAATTTCAGGTTTAATAAAAAAAAAAAAATAAAATTCACCGTGTCTGTAGACCATTTATAGATATATTGTAGTTATATTCATTTTTCATGGATATACGAAGAAGCGGCTGTATATTTGAAATACCTCACAGTTCATAATCCCATTTTTTAAATTTTAATTTTTCTAAAAAAAAATGTGTAAATTTTTGTAATTCTTTCCTTTGTCCTTGTGTAACAAATAAATATAGTTCCCTTACGCCTCCAGAATACCTAACGTCTGAATATGAGTGAGGGAGAACCGGAGAAGACGGATGATCTTTATACATAATTCAGAGAACAGCTTGAAACTGATATAACGTCACTACTATTGGCGTTTATTGACGGCCAAGAGGGTGAGGCTATTGGCAGCCATTAATGTAAGTCGTCACCAAATATCTTAAGGGGTTAGGAATTTTGGATTCAGAATGAAAAGTGACTATTGAACAGAGGGTTTTTATATATATATATATATATATATATATATATATATATATATATATATATATATATATACACAGTATATATGTGTGTGTATGATTCTCATCCCTCATCTATTTCCGCTCATAATAGGCACCTTCAGGCTGTTGCAGGTTTCTGAGAATTGTTAAGAAAAAGCCACGTTATACAACAAAATTTAAGTGATTAGATACAGAACAGGAGCTTTCGACCTTCACTAAGGTTCTCTTTAGCTGTACTGAGAAAAAATTACAAAGTTTACAAGGACATAAAAGTACAAATGCATAATTTTGAAAAGGGCAACTGAAATGGAAACTGCCAGTCTGGGGGTCTTCCTTGAGCATCATCATTTCTTGAAGGCGTCTTCTTGTTATTGTATAGGTAATTAAGTCGCTTGCTGGCCGAAGAAGCAATTCTTCTAAAATATCCAATTGCAGATTGGCTGTCAGGCACATAAACTGGTCTGTGAGAGCGTCTTCGGAGGTGAAGGCCTTGTTTCCTTGGAAAGTATCCAATTGTCTGATGAGTGCTCCCTCTACTGTTCTTCTTTTATTAGAGTTATGCGACTTGCAGATAATCTTTACCTTGTCAAAAGAAATCTGATGGTCCAAATCAAGACAGTGGTTGGCTAAGGCACCGTTATTGGCCCCTGTCCTACATACATTTTTATGCTCGGCTGATGTGACTGAGCAATCTCCTCCAATCTCCCCGATGTAGACTTGGGCACAACCTTTACGGGGAATAATGTAGACACCAGAACTTAATTCAGAATTCTTAACGGATCTCTTGCAGAGCTTCTGTTTTAACGAGTTGTTAAACGCGAACAGCAAATCAATTATCTGTCGATCCAAAATCCTGCATGTTTTCTTTTTTTAGCATTTGCTGATT
>NC_089784.1:14640503-14653003 GCF_040412425.1 Macrobrachium rosenbergii | reverse complement strand
AAACAAGAGTGCATTTCCATTTCTGGAAATACACGTCTCCTCTGTCACGTAAGCGGAAAAGAGCAGGGGTCATTGCCTTGTGAGTTTGTTTTGCTGTTTGTTGTGTCATGTCGCTCGATGTAAAAAAAAAATTATTTTTCTTTATGTTGCATAATGTATCAAAAGGTTTGAGGGCCCAAATAACTGCATGTTACGGAACGTGGCAATAACCGTACAGATATACTGTTTATACGGTGAATGTTATTCTCTATCCACTACTTACCGGTAAACGGTAAACGATGATTTTTTTACGATGTTTATATATAGATGTTGAGAATATATATATATATATATATATATATATATATATATATATATATATATATATATATATATATATATATATATATATATATATATATGTGTATGTGTGTATGTATGTATGTAGTTCCCGGAGTTCCGGATACCAATACCGTCAGAATTACAGCAAGATTTCACTAATTTTGTAGTTTGATCACACTCATGTCAAGTATATTATTTATATAATAATGAACTTTACACTTCCAAGGTCAGTGCTTTTTGAGTGCTGATAAATTAGGTAAAAATAAAAGGTTTTGCTTCTTGCCATTCTTGAAAAAATTTCCAGTGCAATAAATGAAACTAATTTTTACCTGTATAGTGAATGAAAAATAACAAGTATATATATGTAGTGCATCTAGAATAGAAAATGACTGTAATATAATCTATTATACGATGTCGGGCGTAAATTACAAAAACTATATATATCTATTACTTTTCTAACCAAATATTTTCTTATGAAAAATTTGATACTTTTGTTTCTGGCAAATATCAGTTTATCATTTTCACATTTTACTCTTGGTTATTTTGATATTTTGAAAATTATTCTGCTTTAAAGCAACACAAAAATGGTACACTAACATGAAAGCAAATTTTACATGCACCTGTTAAGAAAATACACAGCTCTTGATAAAAAAAATCATATACGTAGAATTTTCCCTTTTATACAGTGAAATACATATCAATCTATTATGAGTTGCTATAGGTCTTTTTCCTATCTAACTTCATTTTGAACGCTTGTTACGTTTCAAAAGAGTGAATCAAACTTATACGTATTTTGTTTAGTACTCAAATTACGTTCCTTGCTATGTTGCATAATTGTTTTAAGTACCACTGCTGTTAGTAAACATTTCTGCAGTCACTATACACTTCTACAGCATACACATCTGCAGTATTATTCCATTTAATTGTAAAGGACTTGCTGTTAGTTCTCAATATGGATATTAAAAGCATTTTTGCTTGATTTTCCAACGCTTTCAGTCTGCCCAGTGTAGAACTTGAAGCAATCATAAGTGTGTGTGCGAATTGGGCAGTAAATTAGTGTTTCCCTCCCTTCGGTAGAGGACTTACAAGCGTCATGGTCGTGCCCTCAGGACCTCAACTTGGGACTTACTTGTCTGCCCTTGCAGCTTAATGCAAGGACCTGTGTATCAGTATATTAGGCATAGTGGTTGCGCAAGTGAATGCTATGTCTGTTCCGAAAGCATTAGGAGGGTGTGATTTGTGCACATATATTGTAAAGCAAGAAATTAATTAGTGCTAGTTTTAAGTTGTCTCTCGTGAGAATAAAATGTCTTCTTTGCAGTGAGAAATATACATGAGTATCATTCATTCACAGACTTCATAAAAGAGCCTCAAAAACTCCAAAAGAAAGGGAAAGGTCGACTTATACGGAAATTTTACGAGCGTCCAAGGCCTAGCTTCAATGTCTGTCTCCACGAAAGCCATTACAACTCTCCGGTTTCCCACCTTCATGTTAGATGTTGAATATATGGTTAACATTTCAGTAAACATTATCGATATAAGGAATAAGAAATCCAAAGCAGAATACTTATAGCAAAAATGCTGCTCCATTGCAATTGCTAAACCGTGCAAAGATTATTCCACAGCCAGGAGTCATGACGGTGTTTATATTTCGACTGTGTAGAATATATTTTGGGTGTCAACAATTTATATATATATATATATATATATATATATATATATATATATATATATATATATATATATATATTTATATATATCTATATCTATATCAACATTTATTTATGTATCTATGTCCTTATATATACAGTATATATGCATGTATATATATATATATATATATATATATATATATATATATATATATATATATATATATATATGTGTGTTTTCAAATTACTATACTTGTACGAGCTCATAGAGTACTATCATGATTGGGAAAGTGGACGTTGCATCACCTAGCGTAGTAATCATTTTCCAAAATGCAGGTATTACTACAAAATATTACTACAGAACATTACTACAAATAGCTGAAATTCCCAGTTGGGCTTCATTCACACTGATCCCTGAAGCTAATTATTAATGATTACGTCACGTCACAGCGAAATTAAATAACTACATGCTACGAATACGGTTTTTACGCGGTGTGCTGTCATGGTAATACGACCTTTTAGTTGGTGATGTTAAGGGATTTATGCTACAAATATAATCCCCATTTGTTATTTGGTTAGGGCTTGTTAATGCAAAATGCAAGCGATGGAGGACACGGGACACCGAGGTAAAAGTTATACTTGTTTTTTATTTACCTGTATGCAGAGAGTAATGTGTTTCATTATTGTAAACGGTTAATTTTTCATTCAAGCGTTTGTAATTTCTTTCAAATGATAATGAAGCTGATAAGTATTTTTTTTTTGGTGGGTTCACCACAAGGAATTTGACGGGCATTCTGAAAAGTTATTAGGGTATTCAAACGCATATTGAGAGTGGTATTTTTGGAAAAGCGAAAAAGCATCGAGTAAAGGATTGGGCTTTATTCAAATATATATATATATATATATATATATATATATATATATATATATATATATATATATTACATACACACTCACATACTCACACACCACACACATATATATATGTATTGTATTGTGCGTGTTTGTATGTATGTATGTAGCACATAAAGGCAAATACAGTTTCATAAGAAAAATAACTAACGGCATAAATAATTTCTGAATGAAACCAAGACGGGGGAAATTGACATTCCAGATGGGGAGAGACGAATTATGACGACTTTACTTTCAGTATTTTTTTTATTCTCCCAAGGCTTCAAAACGCAGCGTTGAAATGACAGATATTTTATGTTTGTTTAGAGATGGTATCTACTTATAGCATGTCTTGACTAGGATCGCTTCCGCTTTGGCAGACATCCCGAGAAACAATCTCTCTCTCTCTCTCTCTCTCTCTCTCTCTCTCAACCGGTATATGTTGCGCCAGATTAGGTAAACGGTATGAACTCTCTCTCTCCTTATCTGTCTGTCATCTGTCTAAGCATTTATCAGTCCGTCTCGTTCATTTGCTTTTATATTATGGCTCTCTAAGCTTGACAACCGTTATATGTTTCGACAGACTTATATAAACGATGATTATAAACTCTGTCTAACAGTTCATCTGTCTATCTACA
Organism: Macrobrachium rosenbergii; assembly: GCF_040412425.1. Lineage (NCBI taxonomy): Eukaryota > Metazoa > Arthropoda > Malacostraca > Decapoda > Palaemonidae > Macrobrachium > Macrobrachium rosenbergii. Next base: position 14,649,501 of record NC_089784.1, on the reverse strand, counting down.
GTACTAGCTGGCTAGATAGCTATATATCTCGTTTATTGGAATTACATTGTAACTTTTTAAACCTGGCGTCCGTTATATGTTTCCTTATTTTCAAATAAGCAGTATACAGATAACTGTATCTTCGATTCTGTTCATAGGTTTCAAGTTCTTCGCCTCTCTTTATTATCAATGCAGTTGTTTTATATATTCAAATACAGTCTATTATAGACTTTCTTTTTCGAGCATTGATCAAAAGAAAGTAATGCATACATAATGAATAATATGTAAGTATACAGACATAAAAAAGAAGGTTTGGACCTGCGCATATCCCAGTGTGAGTTATTTGAGAGCTTCGTGGCGAACAAATGGTTGTTATATTTGCCCCGTTGATTTCTGTCAAGTTTGATGTAAAAACCTCACGGTTGTTACCACCGTATTTAGATTGTATCGTGGTTTCTGATATCTACATCATTACGCACGAAATCATCATAGATGACGATGTAATATGAATGGAGAATGCGTGCACATGCGCAGATGAGACCCGTATCCACCGTCAGGATTTGGAGCGAATTTCTGTGGTGGTTGGAGATTTGGCACTCTCTTATGTCTGGGTCCTCGATGTCTGTATCGTTGTATCGCTGCACATACAACTTTAGTGAATGGTGCTGTGTATCTCAAAAGAAGACTACTTGCAGATACCCCGGCGACATTAAAAATGTGGATCCGCGAAAGACCGAATGATTTGTTATAAAGGCAAGAGGCTCACATCTAGATCTTTGATTTCTGTTACCCTCACGGATAACGCAATGCATCCGGAAATCCGGAATGCAGAATACATGCGGATGCATCGATGAAACCAGCAACGCCACGGATCCGCGAGCGACTCTGGGCGAATTGTTGTAATGGCTGGAGACCTGTCTGCAGAATGACCCGTAGCGCACCTTTAAACAAATATCGTCCGTACGAGTGCTAGACACACCAGAATGGCTCACGAATAAATCGCTCTGGCATTTTACAGAAACGCTACAGCCACGTAATTTCTTCTTTGCTGAACAAAAATGGATTAGTTTTATCGCTCCGTAAATGAGGATTCCTTCTAAACTCATTTATTATTCGCTATGGCGGTACACGCTGAATGAGGGGAAAAAATGAAAATGAATTCCAGAAATGGAATAAATGGTCTGTTTTGAGCAGAAGTGGTTACGGCATATTCAGAGAGAAAGCGCATTAGTTCTTTTCAGAAATATTTTCTTTTATGTGTACATTGCGCGGCGTTTATTTGGAACATACAGTTTAACGTCATAAGCATTGAAATACTGAAAAAAAAATGCTAGTGCTTGTCAAAACTTATGGATAGAAAATAGATTTTTTACTGAAAAAAAATGTTCTTTTATTAATTTTTTCCGCATGTGCCTTTATGTGAGTGCTCTGCAAGCAGTGTCTTTTTGAAAAAGCGCTTCATAACATTTTCGTCATATGAATGGAGAGGCAGATGTCTACATCGGCCAAGGAGAGAGAGAGAGAGAGAACTGATGGGGCGGGGAGAAAGAGAGAGAGAGAGAGAGAGAGAGAGAGAGAGAGAGAGAGAGAGAGATGACTAAAGACTGTTGTCGCCATCGCTGTCATCACCGGCGACGTGTTGCCAAGATGAAATACCAAGATTTTTTTGTACGTTGTCATTCATGATTCATTGCATCTACAAAACTGAAAGACCATTACGACATGATGCAACACTACGAAAATTGCAGTAGGAACAGTAATACAGTAAATTTATATATATATATATATATATATATATATATATATATATATATATATATATATATATTGTATACAACTGAATCACTGAAAAATATGGAAGGTGGTGAATATATATAAATAAAGACAAAATCCACGAAGGAAAGAGAAACAATGGAGTGTTGCGAGGCCTTTCGACTGTAGTCCACTAGGTAAAGGACGACAGTCGAAAGGCCTTGCAGCACTCCATTGTTTCTCTTTCCTTCTTGGATTTTGTCTTTATCTATATATGTTTATGTTTGTGTGTGTGTGTGTGTGTTTGTGTGGGTGTTGTGATATGTGTATATATAGCATATATATATTATATATATATATACCAGCTGACTAACCCAGCACTGCCTGGGAAAACACTGAATGACAGTCTGCGGGTAGGGGGAGGGAAGAGGGAAGGGCAGGGAGGGAGAAGGGAGAGGGAGAGATGAAAGGGTGAAGGGCAGGCGGGAGGTAGTGGAAGGGGAGGGGGAGGGAGGGAAGGAGGAAAGGAAGGGGAGGGGGGAGGAAGGGGGGAAGGGGAGGAGAGGGAGAGGGGAGGGGAGGGGAAATGAAGGGAAGAAGGAAGGGAATGGAGAGGAGAAGGGGAGGGGAGGGTGAGGGGAAGATATAGTGGGAAGAAAGGGGAGGGGAAGTTACTTCTTCTATTAGAAGAGAATAAAAAGCATCTCCATTGAACAAAGACAATAAATAAAAAATATTGTATTTCTACAATTCACGCTCAGGTGTGCCTGTGTGTTGTGTGAGTGTGTGGGAGGGGAGAAGGTCTGTCTCTCGTGCAACAACAGAGTGAAGTGTTGTTGCCAAAACACCCCATAAATCTCATTTAAACTGAATTTATAATGATATACGCCATCGTGACACTACCAAGTTAGTTGCTATAACGAATTCCAAAGGTAAAAACGAAGAAGAAACGATCGAATTAATGAGAAAATTCGCATTTGAACTAATAAAGAAAAAGGATATACATCATACATCTTGCACGTCATGTTGAGCTAGCAGCTACTATGCATGCGCGAATGAGGAAGACAACTGGCTTGTGTATGTGTTTAAGGAGAAAATCTTTGGACCTGCTGGTTTGGGTTCATCGCTTTGTAGCTATGAAATATGTTTTCTAATGAAGCCAAAAATATTTAATTTAGCAATGCAAACAAGCAGTGAGGTATATGTTTAATGCTTATATTAATAATTATCATAAGTTGTGATCAAAATTCATGTAAATTCTGAAAAAAAAATTTATGTTTTAGGGGATTTGGATTTATTTTTGTAGGTTAACTATACGTCTGGCAGCGCATGGAATAAAAGGTGGAGCATTGGGAGAAAAATGAAAATTAACCCAGTAATATTGAAGGAAAAGGTGACATAAAAGCGAAAATTTCATTTGTTTTGTCTGCGTTTGTATGTCTGTCATGGGGTAGGTGTTTGATTTTGAACTGAAAACCTTTCTGGAGTGACATAGAGACTGTATGCAAAATTTTGTCTGGGTCTGTCAAGCGGTTCGGTTTTCTATAGTGGACAAACAAATATACAAACATTCACTTATATATATATATATATATATATATATATATATATATATATATATATATATATATATATATATATATATATATATATATTTATATATTTGTTCTCTCTGAAATTGTCTTTGGAATTTTCAGCTCCTTAAAGAAACCTTCGTATAAACCATGTTGGCTTATGGCCACGGATACAGATGTTGTTGCAGAATGAACCAAGAAAACATCCTAGTCTACATGTTCCTCCCACATAACCGAAGGAGGAACAACACGACGTTACGAGCCCATTACATACCTCTCCCAGTCGCCAGTCATTGCCTAATTTAATCTACTAACTGGCCGTTTCATAACAATTATTCTGTACACCTGGTATGTTGAATGTGATATAGATCGTTTGTTCACGTGCCATGATACCTTTGGATGCCAGACATTGAGTAGATGGTTTTATAGGTTCCAGTAACCGGTGTACTATTGAAAAATTCATTCATTCTTCAGATGAAGTTTTCATAAAGGGTAACTGTTTATGTCACGCTGTCTTTTGTTGCACTTACGGGGCTTAAAATTAATTCAGTTTTGATCTTCCTGCATGATGTAATCTTTCTAAAATTCGTACTTGATAGCGATATAGTGCCTTCCTTATTTTATTTATTTATTAAGTTATTTACTGGTACTTAGATGAACTTGACGCAGCTTCTACATGTTTAGATGTCAAGTTTCTAGTTTTTCCTTGGATGTAAAATTATTTATAAGCTTAATCCAGATGTTTTAAGAAATACATGCCTCTAATATTTGTGAATTTTCCCAGGAAAAACGCTGCCTAAGTCACATTCGTTGATCAGTGTTAGATGAAACTGTCAAAAATTATGAATTCAGCCTAGCCGTCGTAAAGTAACGCACTACCCTACTCATAATGGAAGCCCCCCTCCAACTTTGCCGAGGAAATGGTGCTGACAATCATGGTCATTGAAAAGTCTGCTGATAGAGTTCAGCTTAGTTTGCGCCGGGTAGAAAGAAACTCGTTATTAGTTGTTGAACATCTGACTCTGAAGGAACATGAGAGGTTTAGAATACAGTGCTTAGTCAGGCTTTTGTTTTAGTGCCTTGGATTCACTAACTGGTGACTACCAAGGCAATCATAGAATCCTCGTGCTCGGGTACTCAGCAACCTTGTAATCTGAACGTGCAACGTGGGTCGTGTCGCAAATAGCTCGCGGGTACGTTAGGAAGGAGCCATTGCTATTAAATCAAGGATTTAACTGGAAAATCCATTGAAAACAACGCGTTTGTTGCGACTACTGCCGTCCAAATGCTTGGTGAAGCCCTCTGTAGTCTTTTTCGGAAATCATTTATTTAAGCTTTATAGTCATTTGTTTTCTATGTTTATTTCCATCTTGTGTATCTGTTGCTTCCAGTATTTATGATTATATGTCTTCATAATGACATGAATATTACTCCCGATTGCTTCGTAATGCTCCAAATTTTAGAAATAGGGAAGTTGACACCAAAGTATTTGTTATAAACACTAGATAAACGGTAGAGGGGGTGAAATGGAGAGATTAGCCCCATGAGAGAAATAAAGGATCCGTTTCCCATAAAATATAAATTGTCTCTGTTAACCTAAGTAGTGATGTACTTGGTCATCAGTTCATCCCGGTGGATCTCATTGGGGGCTAAGAAAGGCATGGTGCTGACGACCCATCCCATAACGGCTTACTGAATGCCAGATGGCTAACATCCCCTTGAGCCGCGTTATTTTCATGTACGTCGTTTTTCTACTTCACAGATATTCGCTCCCCTAGCAAGTGTACGAAGCAGAACTCACATTTTCATAATATTCTTCCCGTTTCTGCGGCGATATTTTATTTCCTTCATTCCTCTCTTTTATTTTGGCACTGACAAGGAAAGGAGGACCCCCATCTTCGGGCTCCAGTGCCAACAACATTCCCTTCAGACTAACTCGTGCCGTAACAAAAACTTTTTCTCTGACATGTGTTGCGAGCCTTCCTCCCCCACCTCCTCCCCCTCCCCTCCTCCTCCTCCTCCTCCCCCCATCCCCTCGCCCCACTCTCGCGCTTTCTATGAAAACCACTGCTTTATTTATTTGTATATCTCTTCATCCAACGGAGGAAATGTTTCGTTAATGCTATTTGTTACGTAACGTTACGTGGGAGACAAGCCCTCCCTACGGTTTCTATGAAGACTGTGGAGGTCTCTGAGATAAGATTTTGCTCTCAGATTATTTGAATAATAATGCTTCTCTCAAGCAAATATCTTTGCTTTGAGAAAAAAAAAATTGAATGGCGACGTTCGCTTGATAAGACTAGAAATAAAATTATCATCGAAACAACAGTGTTTTTAGGCTTTATATCTTCCTGCGTTATATTCCTTGTTTTTCATCGTCAATTATTGTCCCTTAACTGTGGAATAAATTAAGTTTCATTATTTTAGTGATTGTTTTGACCACCACGAAATGTTAAAAGGAATCCAGTGCATGCCTAAATCAATCACTTTCGCTCAGCAGCGAATAGTATGAATTAACTCAATTGCAGGTGTATTTTGAATATTAAACTGTCAAAGAACCACGTTGAGCACACTGGACATTGACCATTGTTTTGGGAAAAGGCTGATATGGTGTTTGTTGCTTCCAGATTGAGTTAATATATATCTGGACTATGTATCGGGACTGTTGAGTTCAGATCAAAGCAGGTTCATCTTGTGATTAATAGAAGAGATTTGACAGTAAAAAACTGGAAAACGCAGTCTCTCTGATACTTATCATGTGTTTGCATTGTATATGCATGTGTGTGTATGTGTGTGTGTGTGTGTGTGTGTGTGTGTGTGTAGTGTGTGAGTGTTCAGATGTGCATAGAGAGACGAAGAGAGGAAGAGACAGAGAAAAATCAAGGTCCAACTGCGTGCAAATTCATTGACCTCTGCTCTTTGTATTCCAATTTTTTGTTACAATCTTCAGTGGGGTATACATTAACTTCTTGAGGAGCCATTGCAGACGATGTGATTGCGCCTTTTCTCTTCCTGTGAAACTTCTGCGTTTATTTTCTTTTAAAGAGGAGAAAACAATATTCTCAGAGTCTGAGGACCTTTTCGTCTCTATATCTGCGTCATTGAGCAGTTAGGGAGTAGTGAATGCGACGCACCTTTTAGGTACTGTTTTTATTCATTTATTTATTTATTTATTGGTTATGAGCAAGTTTTCTTAGCAAATTAATGGCCTTTCTGGTTACTAATGCTACTGCTACTACTACTACTACTACTACTACTACTACTAATAATAATAATAATAATAATAATAATAATAATAATAATAATAATAATAAGAAGAAGAAAAAGAAGAAGAATGAAAATATGAAAAATAGTTTAGTTGATTACAATTGTTTATGGCGTAGTTTTACTTTTATTGAGATTTTTGTTTTGCTATATAAATAGCCCCTTGTAATTTTCATTCTTTTCACCCACAGACAATATCAAAAGATTTATTGTTTACCGGGTTTTACTTTTATTGCAATTTTCATTCTTTTCACCCACAGGAAATCGATTTATAGCAAGTTATTTTGACTCCAGCATTTCTTGCGTAATTTCTGGTTTACGCAAAGGAGCTTCTCAGTGGATATTTCTGCGGCGCCATTCCGTTTGGTCTACGCCGTTAGCAAACATGCGAGTCGTAGAGATGAATTCGAGGTCACGAATTGCATCAGACAGCAGAATAAACAATCAACTCAAATTCTTGCCTAGTAGTTTTAACGAGTTCCCTCGATGGTTTCGAGGTAAACATGTTTTGTAGATATTTGAAACTTAACAATGTCGATCAATAAGAAGAAATTTCCTGGAAAATATCAAATAGCCTGCTAAATTAACTAACTATTAATATGAAATGTTAAATCGTAATTTTAAAATTAATATTTTCAAAATCCGCTTGGAAACTCTCGGCAATATACATCATATGACAGAGAATTTGTTTTCTAGGTTAATAACGCAACTAGGACTGCTTTATAATTGCTGTACTAACCAAGATCTCTTAAACTGAATGCTCTCATAAACGTAGGTGACTTTGATCTGCCTGTATATTAAATTCATGGTAATAGATAATGAATTTTTTTTTATGGTGGCAAAAGGATCACGAGTGAAGTGGCTAATACCGCTTCACACCGCGTGATGTAATTCTTTACTACAGTGCCAACAGCAATCTTGACCAGGAGTTGATAACTGCAGATTATAATAGAGTGCGCAAGTGTCTTCATTTCACCCGAGCAGGGAATTGATAATAATATGTCAAAATGCTTTTCTTATAAGATTATTTTATATAAATAATACTTGAATTATATACAATGAAAAGGATAAATATGAAAAATTACAGAAAACGGATCAGAGCTGGCCACCGTTGAAAGATACACTGTATTTTGCATCGTTATTTTTCTGGGTTGGCTAGCCAAGAGGGTCGGCCTCCTCTAAAGTAACGTTTCTTAACATTCTCCAAAGAACTGTTCAGGTATTTGCAACAAGTAGCCTAACGTTAGAACGCCATCTCTCCTGAGTTGTGAAATTTCGTAGACAAGATGAGATATTTTCATTTATTTTTTTTACATTGCATAATTTCCCAATGTCTTTCGTTTAACATTTTATGGATAAAATAATATGTATTTAATGACTGTACAAGCCTGGGGTGTGAAGTGTAAATTCGGAAAATAATTGGCGTTGGAAATGGGATATTTTGATCGAAAATTCAGCATTTCGTGAACGAAAGGAGATGAATTCCTTTTCAAAGACTTCGCACATACGATACAAACACTCTTTCCGAAGATCTGAAAGAAATAAAGTTTAGTTAAAATCAAGGAATACTGTCCATCCTCGAGTGCCCGGAGCACTTGCAATGCTAAGTTGCTTAGGCCATGCGAGGGTTTAGCTGGGAGTAATGGCGCCATAACCATCAACATTGCTGAGCCATTTCATAACCGAGGTTTACAAGGCTCTCTTAATATGAGATTGGTTTTTATAGCCCATCATAGCAATGCGTGCTTAAAGCTTATATAATCATTCGCCCGGCGTAGTACCGTTCTAAACCCGTTTCTCGGTTCATTCATAATCGAATGATTTTCTTTTTTTACAGCATCGTTTGATGTCAGGAAATCTCTTTTAATTATTCATTCCGTTTTAGGCTTTACGAGAACGTTATGAATGCTCCCGCCGAGATTGCTTCGGAAATGGACGCTCTTTGCTTTTGTTAGTATCTGCGTTTTATTTGCCTAAAGACGTGTTTTTTTTCTGTAAAGAACTTCTTATATTTATCTGATTATTTGATTGAGATGCTGGACAAGATTGGAAAGAAGAAATAGCAATTAGTGGCCCTCCCCCTCCCTTTTTTCACACTCCTTCCCCGAGGGCCCTATCGCCGAAGACTGGATTAAGATGAGAAAATAAAAAAAAAATCTGTGAAACTTGCATTAGATCGTATGAGTCTAATGTGAGCGGCACTGGCCACTTGAAGCCCGTACTCTTAACATAAGACTGAGTGAGACACCGAACAGGTTAGTGACAATTGTAGGCGATCGCTATCCAATATTCGGTGGATATATGGAATTACAACTTATATGATTCCTTTACTTTATTCATGAATCCATGTCTTGTTTTTCATTTGATTTTACTAGTATCCGTCTTACAAAAACGGTGTTCGCTGTATAAAGGCAGACGTAATTGTTTGT
>NC_089784.1:14618003-14638003 GCF_040412425.1 Macrobrachium rosenbergii | reverse complement strand
GAACTGGATCTCAACCGATATTTGAGACTTGATATTTGTGACAAAATAATCACATGTGTACAAGTGATAAAAATTCATGTGTGTGTGTGCGTATGTATTTATGTAATGTGTCTGTGTGTGTGTGTGTGTGTGAGAGAGAGAGAGAGAGAGAGAGAGAGAGAGAGAGTGATCTGGTACAGAACCTCGGACTCATTCGTAGGGAATTGTCGTTTGATTTAAAAATTCTTTCTACAAAGACAGAGCAGTACATTTTGCTTTCAGAGAGCTTTACTTCCTGTAAGTCAAGAAGAAATTAGGGTCGATAACCTGGTTAATCCAAGTATTTGACCAGTCTATTGTTCTAATTATGTTGGACTAATTGTTCCCGTTCATTCTGGGTCATCTGTAAAGCATGATGTCGGGTACACGCCTAGGCATTTGTTAACGTAACCTCATCATCCAGCCTTCTATATCTCTTGCATGTTAGAAATGTTAGCAGTCATATTTCCTCTGTAGCAGTTCACAGGTAAAATTTAATTTCGTTTTGTTTAAGAATGTGTTATGTTGTTCATTGTCACATATTACTGGTCTGGATCCTATGTGGTATATTCATGCATAGAATGTCTAGTCTGAAATCGAGTCTTTTATCCTGCTACTTACAGGACTTTAAACAACGAGGTCGTAAGTTATTCCGATTATATTTGTAACCTTTGAGGCAATTTAAACTCATAATGAGAGAAATCCAAATCATTTAAACAGGATTCTCTTTCCAGACAAAAGATACTTAAAAATGCAGACGAAATTCATATGGAGGAAGTTAAAGTTTTACTAAAAAAAAAAAACCTTCAATGGAGGCAATTCGCCGACTTTTATTCTCTTCAACAGCAGCAATTGCAACTGGCAAAAACTTGATGTAGCCCAGCAGCGGAGCAACAGCTGTGTTGACCATCGAATACTCGGTGGGAGAGGGATCAGTGTTTAGGGATTATTGAAGAGAATACCCAGCTCTTAGGAGCCAAAGGTTTAGAAACGTTGTGAGCGAAATTCATGGAATTCTTTCGGGCTCATTTTGTGCGAAATGAACAAAAGCTAAAAAGTAGAGAAAAAAAAAAAAAAAAAAGAATCCAGACGAGTGAAAGATTTGTCGCTCAAAATACCTCTGCAAAACAGTGGGAGAACGTTTTATTATATAACTTTCTGTTTACATGTTCGGATTAATGAATAGACAAGTCATCTCTTAATCAAATGCCTATTTCATGTTAGATATGTAATTAATCGTAAATGTCATCTTTTGAAGAATCAAAAGACTTTTCTTATACCTTTTCTCTTCTTTCCAAAGAAATGTTTGTTTTGTTTATTAATGATATCTATGTAAATCCATCAAATAAATATTTTTCTCGACTGCTGAAAAATCTGGCGACGACTTGAAAGTTAGAAAACTATTCAGCATTCTTCATTCTCACAGGATGGGAGGGGTTTCCAATAAAATAGCCTCTCACGAGGCACAATTCAGTTCTATTCAATTCGTTTCCTGTTTGCCCTCTATCAAAGTAAAGTACAAAACAAACAAACACAAGTATGCGCGCACCGCGCGGGCCCCTATCTAAGCTAGGAATTTCGCACGCCGGACCATATTATTTGCATTTCAGCGTAAAACCCCACTTAGAAGAAGTCTCCTCTAAAGAGGCCTGACATCCGAGATAGGAGGCACATTCTTTTTTCGATAATCTCTCGCTTCTTTTAGACAATGATGGGAAGCCTCCTTCTTCCTTTGTCTTATCTCCTTTTCTTTCCTTGACTCAGACTTTATATTTTCGTCTCTTAAGTCAGACTTATTTCTTTCTCTCTCGCTTTATTAACCCTTAAAACCATGATTCTTTTAGTTAAACTCTTCTCCTTGTCTTAGCATTTGGAACTTAAGAATACATCTCGCCTCCACCATTTGATATTGTGTGTAACGGTAAACTGTGAATAAAATAGGTAACTGACAAGAAAATAGAACTGATGCACTTCAATATTTTTTTATATGCATGAAAATTATATTTTTATTTGTGCATCCCGTCTTTGCATCAGTTTTTTAACAGCATTCAAGTGAGCTACTGTTATATTTTTAGATCATTCGAAAATACTCTTGGCTGCCAGTATCTGGACTTATTTTTGTTAAAGTTCATGTGTTTGTTTAGAGTCAAGGACGCTTGACTTCCTGTTTATTTAACACTTCTTTGCAAATGTTTAGGAGGAAAATCTTTATTTTACACATGAAAGTAGTTTTATTGTATATAAATGCTGTTGCTTTTTCCCCTAACCTAATGAAAGTATTCTGTGATTAGTGGTATAGTGTAAACATTAACTCAATAGTTGCAAGGTTAAGCATAAAGAAACTTTCCTTATGGATGAATAGATTGATAGATAGATAAATAGACGACCACTCAGGCAGTCTCATAAGTTTTATCTGTAGTATCTCATGTACCTGGCCCATTCTCCATTCAAAAACATGCCGAGAAAAAATGGGACCATTAACATGGTTTTCTCCTGCCTATGTCAACCCCATTGTTAGTTATTTGTTTTCCTAGATTTTCTTATGATGTTAACTTTCTGCGACATGAATAATGAACCCTTCTCTTAGGCATTTTTCAGCGTTTTATTTTAATTTTTTGTCCATTTTAGTTTTCTGTAAAAGAAAACTATTGAGATGGCCTTGTCTGTCCGTCCGCACTTTTTCTGTCCGCCCTCAGATCTTAAAAACTACTGAGGCTAGAGGGCTGCAAATTGGTATGTTGAGCATCCACCTTCCAATCATCAAACATACCTAATTGCATCCCTCCGTAGTTTTAATTTTATTAAAGGTTAAAGTTAACCATGATCGTGCGTATGGCACCGCTATACATGCCACCACCGGGCTGTGGCTAAAAGTTTCATGGGCCGTGGCTGAGAGTTTCAAACAACATTATACGCTGTGTCGTTTTAGTTCTGATTTTGGAAGTGCTTCTTATAATACTTTTAATGATGTATCGTTTCATCGTTTATTATGTTGCAGTCGTATCTTACGTCTGTATTACAGGTATACCTGAAATTCGTAACTGTAGAGCTTATCAGAAAAATACAGACAGTCTTGTTTAAACTTATGCAGAGCTTCATCGGTTAAGAATTCTTCAATCTGGGTAATACTTGTCATTATTTCTAACTATGTGCCAGCCAGAATTATCATGTCGTTTGCGCAAATATATGAATGTAGGATTTTTAACGTTTCAGGTCAACTGAAATCATGGCAGTTATAAGTTTTGCTCGCAGTTGCATGTGAATTGTCAAGTAAACTTAGCTGAAAAAAGGAAACACGCCATATTTGCTGTTAGCTAAACGTTGTTCCCCGTAGGAGGGTAATGCCATTGGTGCACCTCACGGGTTGCACTGCAGGCATTAGTAAATGTTCTTTGCAGCGTCCGTTCGGCCCCTGGCTGCAACCTGTTTCATTGCTTTTGCTGTATCTCCATTCATATTATCTTTCTTCCATCTTGCTATCCACCCTCTCCTAACAATTATTTCATAGTGCAGCTGCGAGGTTTTCCTCCTGTTACACCTTTCAAACCTACCCACTTTCAATTTCCTTTCCAGCGCTGAATGACCTCATAGGTCCCAGTGCTTGGCCTTTGGCCTAAACTTTATATTCCAAACTAAACGTTGTTCCACAGAAATATACAGCTTCATGCGCCCCAACCTTTTGACATTGAATCTCTGCTAGAACAACAACAGCAAAGTGCACAAGCAAAAACACCCTGACTAAGATGGCGGAGAACAGCTGCGTTGGCCATCAAATACGCGACCTTGGGAAACGTACAGATCATTGAGATCTCGCGTTAATCCTCGCTGAGAAGAAAATTATTTAAAAAAAAATGAGAATATAGAGGATATAAAAGAACTGACAATGTTGTGAGAATATTTGCACAGTAGACTGGATATGTGTATAGCATTCAGAATTTATGCATCCTGCGCTTAACATAAAGAATGATAATCAAACAAGAGATTCTTAATCAAAGACATTTTGCCTCCTTAGTTTGTCAGGAAGCTTAACAGCTAATACTCAGGATCGTGTGTAACAGTTTAAGAAAAATCATTTCAGAAGTCGAGTGAGGAAAATTATTCAATCTTTTTCTATAGTATTATTAATCGCTTTTTGTTTGCCGTTGATCTTCGTTATGTATAAAACAAACAGTTAGATATGCATACACATGCATGAGCGTGCAGACACATTCTATACCGGAATTTTCGCGCAGCGGACAGCTTCGTTATTTGCATTTCAGAGTTAAACCCCACTTAGAGGAATTCCTTTGCTAAGGAGGTCTGACGTAGAAGCAGGAGACAAATTCCTTTCATATTATCCCCGGCTTCTCTTCAGACTCTGGTTACTTCTAGCTTTCTATTCTTTTTGTGTATCCCATTCAGTCATTTTCTTTATAACTTCTTGTTTTATCAAGCTTTTAAATGATAATTATAGAGAAGCATCGGCCAATCTGAACCTTTTTGAGCTAATGTATATATATCCACGCTTTCTTATTCGGTGTTGCAGTTATGCTGTGGGCTGTAAGTGCTCTAATGATAGCCGGTGAATACAAGGCAATTTAAAAACAATTACGACCCATTTTGATAAAGATTTCATCCTAAAAAATCATTAAAGTAATGGTATATTATACTTCAGAGATGGTAGTTCTCGAAAGTATTTTCCTGTAAGGATTTCTTAGCTACCGAAAATTCAGTCATTTATTGAAAACTTGAAAATTTGGCTTAAAACAAGATCAGTCCTTCACAAAGACCACAATGTTTATATTTACATGTCTCAAATTACTCTTTTGTTTATACCAGGTTTCCTTTGTAAGTGCTCCAAAATAAAAATCCTTAGAGGCATAGGGGAAAACAGTATTGTGACCTGAACATTTTTAACACTTGCCGTGAAATTGTTTCACAAAGGAAAACTATTCTTCTCAATATTTGCTTAACAAAACATTTAAAAACTACTTTTACGTACTCATCTTGCCTCTCATAAGATTCAACAGAATAAAAACGCACGATTCTGAAGAGAGAGAGAGAGAGAGAGAGAGAGAGAGAGAGAGAGAGAGAGAGAGAGAGAGAGAGAGAGAGAGAGAAGTAATCTCATAAAAGTTCACAAATCTTAAAACGAAGGACTTGATCAAGAGAATCCCCACATTTGCATTTAATTAAGGTGTTGGTATTCTAAGCAGCGGAATCATTTGTTACAGCTCCTTCGTTAAGTGAGACTCTCGGGAATTGCTTGTGATAAATGAAAGGAGGAAAAAAGTGTCTTTCGTTTTACAGATTTTTTTTATTTTATCCCTGCGGTGTGTTTTACTTCCGTGATTTATTTTTTTTTTGTTTGCTATAAAGAGGTTCTTCCTCTGTTACGTTGGTTTTTATTTGTATGTTTTTTTTTTTTTGTAGCAGTGTAAATGGTATTACGAACGTTATATTTCTGATAAATGACAGGAAAAGATACCGCCTTTCAATGAAAATGAATTTTTTGTGTATCACAGATTTTTTTCTTTATTTTTGTAATTTTCCGTTTTGTTTTACATCGTAGTAAATGGTATCATGAATGTCCTTTTACTGTGTTTTAGAGTTTCCTACAGAACAAAGTACGTATTATTTTTTATATTTAGTTTGATCTGTATTGTAATCAGAATAAAGAATGTGATCTGAGTATTTCCGAGTTATTATTTACAAATAATATTAGAAAGGAAACGTTTTTTCGTTTAATTCGTTTAAAATTATTCCAATTTCATTATAATATCCATGAGAGGAAGCTGTAAGGACGAAGAATAAATGGGAAAGAGATTAAGCGAAGGATGTCTTTGATGCGAATTCCCATGAATTGCACTTATTTAGTTTTACTTATGTTCATAATTCTATTTTCATGATATTAGTGTAAGGAAAGGATCTGGCAGAATTTAGAACAAACGATAGGCATGTAAGCCAAATGGGAAAGTCTGTATACTTTGAAAAACATTAAAGGTAGCGTGAAATATATAATTCACACTCAACGGAGAATTTACAGAAGATCAGTTGGAAAAAATCACGAATTTAGAGTAAAGGGAAAACAGTTTACAAGTTTAGCATTAACGAAGCAAATGAAACTTAAAGCATGAAGTAGGAAAAGACTATATCAAATAACAAAAATGAAAAACAATAATGACGTTAGCCTAAATGAAATAAATGGAAGTCAAAAGATGAAATACGTAAGATCTATATAAAGGACATACATGAGGTTATATGAAATTCTTGTAAAGAGAACATTCTTGACTTTAGGTGGCAGGGAACAAGTAAAATTCTAAGGAGGAATTATGTGACATTATCATAACAAATGGAAGTCAAAGGAGGAAGTATGTGAAATCAGTAATGGAAAATTCATGATGTTTTCTTAAATGGAACAAAGGAATTACGTGAAATTTATGTAAATAGGATTCATATGGTTGTCTTGAATGAACAATTGAATGTCAAAGGGGAAAGTAGGTAAAATGCTACCTCGTAAATTAGCTTAAAAGATACATATGAAAATCAGAGAAGGAAGTATGTGAAATCCAAAAAAAAGAAGAAGAAAAATCATAAGAT
The DNA here is from genome assembly GCF_040412425.1 of Macrobrachium rosenbergii. Taxonomy (NCBI): domain Eukaryota; kingdom Metazoa; phylum Arthropoda; class Malacostraca; order Decapoda; family Palaemonidae; genus Macrobrachium; species Macrobrachium rosenbergii. The sequence goes on along the minus strand of NC_089784.1, from coordinate 14,631,406 downwards.
TATCGTCTACGAAACAAATAAAATTCAAAGGAAAAAGTATACAATATGTAAAATTGGAAAAAAAACCAATCCCTTGGTTAGCATTCGCGAACAAAAGAAATTCAGCGGAGGCAGTAAGTGAAACCAATGAAAGAAAATTATAGCCAAAGCAGCCGCAACGAACGAGGGTCAAAGGAGGAAGTAAAATACACTCCCGAACACACACACAAATTTGCCAGGTTAGTTCTTAAGAGGAGGAGCACGGATCAAAAGAACGTCCTCTTCCCTGGCTAGTCTTCTCGGAACTCGAAACTGCAGTAAACTTTCGAGAAGAATTACGAAGCCTTCCGGATCTTAAATGTACTCGCGATAAACTTGAGCGACGCATTTAATGCTCTCATTCCTAGGCAAGTTTAACTGCTGGGCTAAAACAGACGTATTCAATGGCGGACATCAGTGACTCAATCGATTTTTCTTATCGCATTCAACTATTCTCTCTCTCTCTCTCTCTCTCTCTCTGTTCATATATATTGTTATATATATATATATATATATATATATATATATATATATATATATATATATATATAGCTGACCAACCTGGTGCTGCCCTGGAAAACTCTGAATGACAGTCTACGTGTAGGGGAGGGAAAAGGGAAAGGGGAGGGGGAGGGAGAGGGAAGAGGGAAGGAGGAGGGGAGGGAGAGGGAGAAGGGTTTGTGTTGACAGTCCGGCTGACAGTTCTACTTGTTTATTCGGATGTTTACCCTTCTAACAGTAGTGGGTGAACTGACAGGTATTACTGTGATCACTGCCCCTTTTATCCAAGTATTACCGTGCTGTCTGTCCCTTTTATCCAGGTATTACTGTGATGACTGTCCCTTTTATCCAGAAATTACTGTGGTGACTGTCCCTTTTATCCAGGTATTACTGTGATGACTGCCCCTTTTATCCAGAAATTACTGTGGTGACTGTCCCTTTTATCCAGGTATTACTGTGTTGTCTGTCCCTTTTATCCAGGTATTACATTGGTGACTGTCCCTTTTATCCAGGTATTACTGTGGTGGCAGTCTCTTTTATCTAGGAAATTGTGGTGACTGTCCCTTTTATCCAGGCTTTACTGTGTTGTTTGACAGCTTTAGCCAGGTATTACTGTACTGTCTGTCACCTTTAACTCTGACTGTCCCTTTTATCCAGATATTACTCTTCCATCTGTCCCTTTTATCAGGTACCTCTGTGGTGACTGTCCCTTTTATCCAGGTGTTACTTTGCTGTCTGACATCTTTAACCAGGTATTATTGTACTGTCTGTCACCTTTACCCAGGTATTATTGTACTGTCTGTCCCCTTTAATCAGGTATTACTGTGCTGTCTGTCCCTTTTATCCAGGTATTGCTGTGGTGATTGTCCCTTGTATCCAGGTATTACTGTTGTGACTGTCCCTTTTATCCAGTTATTATGGTGCTGTCTCTCCCTTTATCCAGGTATTAATGTGGTGACTGTCCCTTTTATCCAGGTATTACTGTGCTGTCTGTCACCTTTAACCAGGTATTACTGTGTTGTCTGTCCCTTTTATCCAGGTATTGCTGTGGTGATTGTCCCTTTTATCCAGATATTACTGTTGTGACTGTCCCTTTTTATCCAGATATTACTGTGCGGTCTGTCCCTTTTATCCAGGTATTACTGTGGTGACTGAAAAGCATTTTCAATAATATACTTCCACAGGCTCGAGTACACGAAATGAGGTATGATAAACCCATAGAGTTTATTTACCACATTAGTTACAATATATATACCATATATATATATGTGTGTGTGTGTGTGTGTGTGTGTGTGTGTGCACGCGCGTGTGTGTGTCATATCCATTAACTTCCATTTTAACGTTTGCCCAGTGATGGCATCAAATGCAACTCTGGTATATAATTTATTTCACCATGTGTATGTGTATGAACGAGAATGTTATTAGGTGTTAATCTTCAATGAGATTTCTTCATACATTAGCAGATGATCTATTTGTGTAGTCCATGGTCGTTGTTGCGTCAGTATTTTAATGTCAACTCATTAAATCAGTATCTTATAATCCACTCCTAACGTTGCCAAACAATGAATGGAATTAAGGGAATGGCGGTAGCTAGCCTCCGGTTGGTGATATTTGTAGCAATGAACAAACGCAAAGGGAAAACTTTGAGTTTATTTTCCTCTTTTGTTTGGCTTGACTATGATGTCTAATGAATCTTTATTTTTTCTAACCTGTAGCTAGCCAACGCTCCATCGGTTTGTGACCTAATGTGATGCTGATCAAATGTTTCTCTTAACCATAATAGGATAAAATGGCATTGATACTGGTTTTAATGTCTGGTTTTATGTAGCCGTCATTGCCGCATTAGTTCGAATGATTTGTTTATATAATATACCTGGCATGACATCGAATACTTTCATCGGTGCTGTATTAGCATGTATCTCACGTGGTCCTGTATCTGATTCTACACAATCAGTTTCTGCAGTTCTTTCCTATGTCACTCAACGAACCTCTCACCTCTTTATAACCAGTTACCGTTCTGTTGTTTCAAGATATGAAATATGTTTGATGACTCCTTAGAGATGTATTTTTAGACCGCGTTTTAAGTAGATGTGTTTCATTTCTTCTTATTTAACAGTGCTTTGCATCATGAATAAATAATGCACAAAAGCAAATTTTCGTTTAGATTTGCTTATGTGGCTACTGGCCAAATACCGAAGGCTCCGATTGAAACGAACTGTGTATCAAGGAAGACGAAAGCATCCAGTGTCTCTTTTTGTTTCTTTGTTCAGTAACAGAACAGGAAGGATTCGAAAGGCAATCACCAAAGGATTTCGATTTTAACGGCACGTTGTTGTTTCATTGGACCTTCATCAGCATACCAAGAAGGCATTGGTGTTGTTTTCGAAGACATCACATTAAACTGACAAGAAACCAAATGATCTTGAACTGTATAACAAAAATATTTTCGTTTTGTATACGCGATAGTTTGTAGAGTATTTTTTTTTTTTTTGCATCACCTGCGCTGTCCTTTTCTGATCCTTGCATATCTTGCATATATTCTTCCTATTTGCATCATTACCCCTTTTCTTTTCTCTAGATACACAAAAATGTTGCAAGCTTGTCATGGCTGTCAGTGAAAGAATTTCCTAAAGTCATTGTTTTTAATCCATGGTCGCCTCTCCACTATTGTTCTTTTCCCTTTTCAAAATCTGTGGCAGTTTTAAACATGACGTGATTGTGAGTGCGAAGGCTGACTATCCGTACAAAATTATTCTTTTTTAATTCAAACGAAAAGAAAAACAAACAGAAACAGGACTATTATTGGCTACAGGCAAATTAAATCACACTTACAGTAACATTTTCTCCTTTCTTTATTCCTTTCTCTCTTTGGCAACTGTCCGTGAAGATCGATAATGCATCTTCTGAAACCTTGAATTCGGTCCTTGAAGAATCTTATTCGAAAAGATTGTTGTTTGTAAACGCAGTTAAAAGTTTGTAAGTGAACTGAAGGTTATCAAGATCATTATTTAAATTAGATGTTTCAGTTCTTTGGAAAGTAATTTCCGTGCTTAAGTTTATCAAATGAAAGTAAGTATTCGAAGTTAATCTCCCTCGGTGGTTCAAATTACCTTGGGTAAATGTGCACGGATGTTCCTGCATTTTTCTGGTGGAAAAAAAAAGCCAAGATCTTGATGCTGTGATGTTTCTTAGGGCTACTGCAATACAAGTTTGCACTGGAGAGGAACTCTTTCCTAAAGACAAAACGTTTACTTCTGCATGTGAATGAGTTAGGAAAGTTTGATAGATTGTTGATAGTCCTTGTGGCATTGAAATTGTTTTTCTTAACGATGATTAAAATAAAACATATTAGCTTTAACATTTGGATCGTATCGTAGTCCTTTCCTGCTTTTGAATTTTACACAATTACTTGGAATATTAAAAATGTTAATGAAAGATCAAACATAAGAACATTTATTTTGTTTCGCCCTTGTGAAAGCTTTTTTTTTTGTAGCCATTTCTATATTTTTAGAAAAGCCCTTTTTTTAATATTCGTAACTCTTTTACTATAAGTTTCATATATTTATTTTGCAAATTTTATTATCGAACGCCACCCGCGACGTTATTATAAGGGAACTCACGTGTGTGAGAAAAAAAATGTGTGTGTTTTGTTTATAAATGTATAGAAACACACATACATACATACATACATATATATATACATATATATATATATATATATATATATATATATATATATATATAATCCTTGATCTTCACTTATTTTCTTATATAGGTATAAGGTATGTCTGCATAAGACAGGCCTAGATAACCCCAAATCGGAAAGACTATCAATCATTCATATCTGACGGTATCAGAAATTTTGAGATATACATGCGCTAGTTCAGTTCCGATTATAAGATTATAGCCCGTCGTTGCTTGGTGCCAAAAGACGTAGAGAAAGGAGTTGCGGCAGCATTTGACCAAAATCCTTTCGTGGCTCTAGGAAGTCTTGAAAGAAGATGGTATGAGAAGTGAGTCATTAGTGTTCATGAGTTGATAAAATTGGACAGATGTGATCCAGCATGTTTACCAACCGTCGTGTACCGTACAAACATCAGACTGTCAACAAAATTAGATATTCGCTCTGTAGAATCTTTCATTATTATGGGTAAACCCACCGCACAAACAAACAGAAATTAAGGATTATTGACTAGCTCATGTACAATCGGTAGTGCTTCCTTGTGCAATTAATAGTCGCGAGTCCCCACTAATAAAAACTTCTCGACAGTGTATTTAATCGCCCGGTGGGTGACGGCCCAACAGCCCTCATTCGGCTATTCAGAATAACACGCGCTTTGGTCGATCTCCTCTTTGACTCCTTCCTTAGACGCGGAAGATGGATGGCCGTTTCGCAAACACACTCAGCGATGGCTTAATGGAAGGCCATTTTTGACGGATCAATAGAGAGCTCCTTTTCGACGACACTCAGAGTGCTTGACCCCTCTCTTAAATAGATGGTCATGACCATCCTTTGTTCAGGCATTGCCTCTTTGCGGTTTCTTTGTCGCTCTGATTCTTCCTTTGTGAGTGGAGAGAAAGTTGCATGTTCAACTCCCTTTTTTTCCTTTTATGAACCACTTACTTTTCTCCCTTCTCTTTGTTTCTGGTTTCTTTCATGTGTTGTGTCCTTAGTTAGATGGTTCAGTTGTTCGTTACGATTCACCCCATTTTTGTCTTTTCTTCGTTCCCCGTCCCTTTGTTATCTTAATTGACCCGTTTCTTTTGATCGTTCAAGACTTTTACCACGACTGAATACACATCACCTTATTATTATTAAGAATTATTGATCTGCACTGGCATAATCGAGAGAGAGAGAGAGAGAGAGAGAGAGAGAGAGAGAGAGAGAGAGAGAGAGAGAATGAAAAATAATCAGTAAATTTGCCGGTTACCATTAAAATAACGATGGGCACATAAACGACTCTTGAAATAAATATAGCTGCGGACAAGCATAAAATGCGTACAATACGTGAAACACAAAATTAAACTGTAACATTTAATGCAGTCCTGAAAACCACCTTTACAAAGTTGTTGGGCACAAAAATTACGTAAAATAAAGCAATATGTCAGGGGTTTTGCTACCGTGACTTTGTGTTTACCCTGAAACTTATGGAAGTAATGGGACTTGCAAATGGATTTCATGAGAATTTATCCAATTTAGCCACTCCTTGCCATAAGATTTAAAGAATAAAAGATCTTCGTTAAAGAAATCAGTATATATATATATATTATATATATATATATATATATATATATATATATATATATATATATATATATATATATATATATATATATATATATATATATATATATATATATATAGATGCATACATATGTATGCAACACCCATTACCACATTCGTACTTTAACTGCTGAATCGGGAGTAAACCCCCTCCGTATTTATATCTGTATATCTAGATAAAGTCAGGCAATTGAAATCACTGATACCACAGTGGTACCACTGACCTAAGAAATATCAGTGGCTTGGAATTCTAATCCATAACATGTTAAACCCTTTGGGAGAAGAAATGCACCCAAGTTGGAGGAGGAGTTTTTCTTTTTAGGACAGCGGACCTCATACACCAGATCTGTCTATTTACTGAGGACTGCTACTGACGTGGTTAGATAGTGGTAGCATAGCTATTGCAGAGTTGCGCCAAGTGATGGGTTGTGGACCCCTTGATGGGTTAGAAATGCTTCCTTAAGTGGCAAGTGAACCGCTTCACCTAAAAGATGTATGAATTAGATTTCTGTGTTCCGAGTCGAATTTCTAAGGAAGATCAAGTAAACAACTTTTTCCTATGATTACATATTAATAAACGATTTTAAGTTTGTTGTCTTCCTCATTAATACCGTCAAGTTCTTTGAAAATAATCCAAACTCTCTCTCTCTCTCTCTCTCTCTCTCTCTCTCTCATAATAGTACTATCAAATTTTATGAAATATTGTCCACTAACTCACTTTGGTTTTTACGAGCAAATAGTGTCTCAGTCTGATGTATTCGAATGGAAATTCCTTGATTCTTGTATATCATCTATTTAATGTCGTTGATAATGGCATTTAATCTTTAAGCAAAACCATTCCCAGTTGTATCTGGAATGTGTCGAATAGTTCTTTTTATTCTTTGCTGTCAATGAAGCGTTATTTTAGTTGACAAAGTTGCACCTGTGCTTTTCTTTGCAAAACTAACACCCACTTATTTTAAGCTGTATTTCGCACGCGCGAGTGTGTGAGGAGACAACCGATATACGTACACCTCTCTCTCTCTCTCTCTTTCTCTCTCTCTCTCTGTCTCTGTCTCTCTCTCTGTCTCTCTCTCTCTCTCTCTCTCTCTGTATATATATATGTGTGTGTGTGTATGTGTATATCTATACATGTATATATCTTTATATCTATATATATCTATCTATATATGCATATATTTTTTACGTATTAATATTAACACGTTTTACTACGATTGTTTTCCAGTGACTCGATCATAAATGTAGACATTATTGGGTATAAATCTCGAAGAGATTCAGACTTATATACGCATAGTTTTCTTGAGCCTCTCGTGCTAATCTGGGACGCTAGCTATGGCTGTTTGTTTAGTCTCAAATTCGTAGTTTCATCAGTTATCCGCGAAGTGAAGCCTGTTTCATTTTACTTTGGATTTCAAAATTTCGTATGACTAGAACGATGAATAACTTAGTAGTCGACCGTCGCTATAACTTTCTTAATATTTTATAACGGCATCAACGTTGTAAGAAAGCAATAGCGACGGTTAACTTGCTTGTAATGTTAATCCCATTATCATTGCATTTTTGTTTCATTTAAATCTTGTTAAAAAACAATTTTTTTTAAAGAAATAAATCTATTTAAAAATTTTCGCAGGTATAGATACCAGTTAACTCTAAATTTTGATATATTGGTCCTAAAAAAAAGATAATCTGATATTTTTTAAGATGGATATCTCTACAAATTTTTGTCATGATAACGGGATAGACTTTGTAAGAAAGTAAACTGTCACTATTGCTTCCTTGTAAAGTTAATCCCTGAAAATGATGATTTATTGAATGAGTTTGATCTGGCTGCAGTCACAACCACAAAAATTTATGGACATGGAAAATGAAACCACAAAATACTTCGATAACAATTGAGAACAGCGTACTGGAGTGTAGTAAAGCAGAGCGTGTATGAATCCTCAACTTTTCAATAATTTATGAGTAATCGATCCTGCTGATACATTAGACACCATTTTACCACCGCGTATATTTCATTCATTTGGCCCATGTCGTATATATATAAATTTCATGGGACACCTCTTTCTAAAGTAAAAAAAAAAAAAAGGTTAAAAAGTGTCAGCATGTCACGCATGTGTTTTTAATCTATTTAACGTATTCTATAAAAAAAAGCACTAAAGGCACAATTTCGTGTATGAATGGCGTGGCCCGCATTTCGTGAACAGAGTTGGCCCAATAAATTTTCCGAGTTAAATGTACTCAAGAGAATCTACCCTAATTTATGGTTAACATTCCTTTTCGCCCTAATGTCTTCTGTATAGTAGCTTCGGGAGCTTCTCGCGAATTGGTTCCTGGTTTTCTTTTATACAACCAGGCGTGTGTATTGTGGTAGCGACATTAATGTCAGAATAACTTATAGGTGTCTTTTTGTAATTTGTTCCTCTGATACTAGAATATTTTTTATGTATAATTTGCATTCAGGATTAATAGTTATGGAGATAAAGCGCGTGTCATGCCTTTTTGTATCAGAACAAAGGGCGTTGGGCGAAGGTCCTGCTTATCAGTTATTGTCAGAGGCTCTGTTGGGTTCGATCGACCGTAAATTAAGCATTTATTTGAAGAGAGGTTGTGTGATATTTTGCTCATGATTTATAGAAATCTGGTCATAATTGTCAAGGTCTCTTATTGGTTCTTCAGTTGGATTTTTTGTTTTAAGTGAAATAACTATGAAACAGTTCATGTTGCCGGAAGTACATGATCTCTTATGAACAATACGATTTAACACAGTTTTGAAGAATGTGGAGGTTTCATCATACTTGTGATGTTGATATTTAGAATTCTATTGCATTCAGTGAAAACATTTATGCATACCTTCACGAGACTACAGTGTTCTGACTCTTCATTAATTTTACCTCTACAAATCAGAGCTGAATTTCTTTGGTGTTGTTATCTGAAGGTGGCTTTGTGCCAGCACGAGCTCTTGTTCTTACAAGGAACCCGCAACTGCATTTTTGAATAAGGAGTTTATCGTTGGTTTTATATGAGACTGGCTTGATGCCAGCACGAACCCTTTCCTAAAGGCGTCCCATAGGCATGCTAAGGTTTTATAGGATATAAGAAGTCTGGTGTTAACATGTGGACACTTCCAACCAACTGAGACGAGGTTTCCATGACTTATTTTTGTTTTTCCACTCTCCGTTTCAATTCCCCGCCATGCTTGGAAGTTAAATTCACGCTTTCCACAATTTAGTGATCAGGCTACTTCAACCATTTCTCATGCACGCCATACTATATTTTACAATGCTGAAACTGCTTCTAAATTATATATATTCTATCTTGATTACACGATTTCTCTCCATGATTTCTGCTGTTTAGGTTTAAGCTACGTTTATCCTTATGATTTGGAATATGTAAACTTGGCTCTGTTTAGAATGTTGCTCTGTTGTTTGAAATATTGTGGTTTTATTGAAAAATTGACCCCTTTTAATAGTACTTTATTCCTTGCCCTCTCTAGAATGTTGCTTCCTTACCGAGTTCTGGGAAAGTTAACTTTACACTTTTCTACTTAGTTCTATCTGTAATGCTGACTTTATATTTGCTTGTTTGGAATGTTGTCTACGTATTATGTGCATAGAATATGCATTTATACTTGATGATCTTTGGAATGTTGCTTTCACATGTATTTGAAATTTAGCTTTCATATTTGGTTTTATTTATGACAATGCTCTTATATTTGGTTCTCATACAGAACGTTGCCCTTATATTTGGCTCTTGTTTGGTATGTTGCTCAAATGTTTGCTTCTCTTTGGAATATTGCTCGCACGTACGTATTTGTTTGGAACAATGCCACCATACTTGGCCCTATTTGGAATATTGCTGTCATTCTTGACTTTGTTCGGAATGCTGTTCTCATTCTTGGCTTACTAAAAATGATCTTTTAATGATGTTGTCACACTCAGGTTTTTTTATGAGTCTCATTCCGTAGTCTTAATGATATGCTACGCTCATGCGAGGCTCACTTTAGAATATTATTGCCCTACCTGATTCTTAATGAAATGTTTTCTTCATATCTGACCTACGTTTGAAATGTTTCTCTCTCCCACTTGTCTGTTTAGGTATGTTTTTTTTTTTTTTTTGGACTTGGATCCCTGAACTTCTGTTTGTCTTCTTGACAGGATTCAATTAAAAGCAATCGGTGTGGAGAACGACCCTTCTCTCAGCTTCTTCAGATCCTCTTCCTTTTCCTCCCTGAGATATTCTTATCTCACTTACAACTGAGAGACAACGTCACTACTCAGCCTCTTGGACTTTTACGTCCCTCGCTTGGAGCTCACATTTCACTTGTGCAAAAATCAGAAGTCTTTTGGGGTTTCGATTTGATCAGTGTTCCTTTACTTTCATTTCAAAAATTAGTTAAGAAATGATAAAGAAAGAAAATGTTTTGTTTGTAAAAAAAAAAACTATGAACATATAGATTTTGCCTTATTCAAGAAGGCGTCCGAAAATGTATTGTATTCATAGCCTTAGTTACTGTTCTTTTGTGTATTTGTATAGAATTATCTGTTTTTTTTTTTTTTTTTTTTTTTTTTTTTTTGTAGCCATACCAATACAGACAAATATAAAGTTGGCATGTTAAACATATGTTCTGTTTTCGTCGCCTGTACTGTCATCTATTCGAAGTCCATGCAGTGCTTTAAAAAATATTTTTCCCTTAAACTCTGTCTTGATAACACAATACACCAATAGAAATTTATAAAAACTTAATTTTCAGAATGAAAAAGCGCCTGTTTTCTATGAAACTGGAATCCTCTGGAAAATACCAGGTTATGAATATTTCAGTTATCTTATATAGCGAAGAGGTTGGGTAGTCACATACCTGAATACCGCGAGAAAACAATAAAATAGTTTTTTTGAACGAAATTATATTCCTTTAGTTTCGCTGAAAATGATAGAAGGCGATCATAAATCTGGGCAGGGACTAATTCGGATGGGTGCCCTCGGCTGCAAACATTATAGATGCAAATATCCCAACTTCATCCCAGCTGTGACAGGGAGGGAAAATCTGCATAATGAACTCGGCTTTTAAACGCACTTCCGCGAGTTGGGTCACATGAGAAAAGCTTTGCGAGGTGGGACTGAGGAGGGGGAAGGGGAGAGGGGGGACGGAGTGGGGGTTAAGAAGGTAGTAGGAATGCAAAAGAAGAGATGAAAGGGGGAAGAAAAATTCCTTGGGAAAAGGAAATGAAATGGAATCTGATGATTTCATTTTAGACTGAGGAGAAAAGAGAAAGATGATAAGATTTAGTTATTAAAAAAGAAGTGATAAGGAATTTGATGATCATTTGAACCTGTGAATAATGAATATAAGATTCTATTATTAACCGAAGAATCGTGAGAGGAGATAAAATGAAAGTAATTAGGAGCTGAAAGGCAATCAATGGTGGAGAGAACTTGGAATTTTTGCCACCCATTATTATTATTATTATTATTATTATTATTATTATTATTATTATTATTGTTTTTGTTGTTGTTGTTGTTGATGTTGTTGTTCAAATGGCTGCACATACATATAAAGAAATAACCAAAAAACCCAATGTCTATATCCGTAAGAAAAACAGCGAAGAAAAATACTGTACAGTAAAATACGAAGCTAAATCGAAAAGGAAGGAAAACGTAAATAAATCGAGCATTCGGAACAACTGGAGTGAATAAACAAAAATAAAGCGAAAACAATAGGAACCAAATTTTACTGGTAACTTTTGTCACTCTACGAAATCTGAAAAATGAAAAAAAAAAAATTTGGACCCAAAAATTTGAGCTCCAAGTGAAAATCATGTTTCTAGTAGGAAATCCAATAAATTCAAAACAGTGCCTACAAGTGGCTACAGCCCTGAATACTGATAAATTCCTATTCTGTGTAAGCCGAATATATCGCATATCTATCTATCTATCTATCTATCTATCTATCTGTCTGTCTATCTATCTGTTTATCTATCTATCTAAAGCCAGTCTGCTGGAGTTCGCCAGCAAATTCAAACATTTGTTACTTTGTCGTGAATAATTTTGTATTCTCAAAGTAATCATGTATTTGGGATCAGACTTCAAAGATACTTTACACTGTATTTCTTTTAGAAAACAAATTGATTTACCAACGTGTCGGTTCTAAAGCACTACCATGAAATACTTGTGTGTATGTGCACATATAAATATATATGTGCGTGTGTGTGTGTAAGTGTGTATATCTGTATTTTTTTAATCTGTGTCCTTTATGTGTGAAGCACTGAAGGACAAATTTTTCAGTATTCTCAGTATTCACGCATCTAAGATATAGTATTGATTTGTTTTGTTTTTGTTTGGTGATGAATAATTTCTGATCGCATCTTTTTTCCAAATATTTTTACAGTTTTGTTTAGTGTTGCTGGTTGTTTAGAGCAATTCTTTTACTAACCTTCTTTCATTTCGAAAAATTACCTACCAAGATTCATATTTCCACAAGATTTTATATTCTCTATTTCTAATTTTAAATGACTTTTCCAAATTCCTTTTCATTTCCTTTTTTTTTCTGGATGGTTAACTCTCCTAATCTTTTCCTTCTGAGGTTAAAATGACTTCATCAAATTCCTTTCCGTTTCCTTCTCCCAAGGATTTTTTCTCTCCTTTCATCTCGCCTGCATTCCTCCTCCTACCCCAACTCCGTCCCCTCTCCCCTTCCCCCTCCTCAGTCCCACCTCGCAAAGCTTTTCTCATGTGACCCAACTCGCGGAAGTGCGTTTAAAAGCCGAGTTCATTATGCAGATTTTCCCTCCCTGTCACAGCTGCGGATGAAGTTGGGATATTTGCATCTATAATGTTTGCAGCCGAGGGCACCCATCCGAATTAGTCCCTGCCCAGATTTATGATCGTCTTTCATCATTTGCAACGGAACAGCTATTGTAGTTTCGCTGCTTTCTTTTGTAATGCTTTTGTATGACTTATTCTGTCGTGTTGATAAAGATAGATTTTGTTGTCACCTTCGAAGAATCTTCTACTAACTGGCACCTCTTTTACAACGACGTAGATTTAACTGGACAATTAGGAGTATTGTCTTCTGACCGAGGTTAATTCATGAGGCCTCCTTCTGTCGTGAGCCATTTGATTTATTATTAGGTACCTCAAGTGCAGACGGTTTCCAGGGAGATGTATTGTAGTTTAATTCTCGAAATGACCTTATATTAGTTTAGCAAAGGAAGGAAAAAGGCCTTTAAGTGTATTGAGTCAGAATGTGATAATAATAACCAAAACAATAAAAAAAGAACCATTCTGGGGAGGTTGATTATAATAACAGGAAATTTACTTATATTTACTTATAGATAATAAAAAAAGTTCGATTCAGTGGAGGAAAAACTAACTTGATTGTTCGAGCGCTAAAGTTCATCGCTCAAATGCCTTTAATAGCCTTCCCATTCGGAGCTTCGAAAAATACAGCTCCTACGATATCGCAGCCGCAAGGAATGAGGGACACGACCAGAAGAGGTGGGACGTATCGTTCCTTTCTTTTTATTCTGTTTTATTTTTACGCGAGGGGGCGGGGGGGAGGGGAGTCTGTGTGGTTGATCGTATCGCTCCCTTATTGCGAAGGCCG